>NW_017724936.1:0-35512 GCF_001865875.1 Lupinus angustifolius | reverse complement strand
TTTTAGGGCCATTAATAAAAGAAGAGCACTTGATCTTGTTGACTATGAGAGTACGGAGAACATTGAGTTTTGGATTACTGAAGAAGAAGAAGAAGCTACATTGATTGATTACGATGAAATAGAGACCGGTCCAACCGTCACCCGACAACCATAACGGCCTCGTTTTGGCCAATAAGTCGTTCCCCATATGGGGCCGTTTTGGACCATAAATAATCCGATCCAACCGGGTTAGCTCGGGTTAACCCGTTATATTAAAACAAGCGGGCCAACTACCCCTTAAAAATTAAAACAATTTTTTTAAAATAAGCAAATAGAAAAAACCTAAAAACTAAAAGACTAAAAGTCTAAAACAGTAAAACCTAATTGGAGACAATGATACTTGGATGAATTAGAATATTTATTCTCTATATGAGATAGTTGTGTTTTGATTTTTAATTCTAATTATATAAGACTTAATCTTATTTGAAGCATTTTTGTTTTAATTTATATGTATATGCATTATGAAAAACATATATATTGATAAGTGTGTTAATTCATATTAACTTATTTTAATTAATTATATAATATGTAATTACATATAATATTATGACATTGTCCGGTTAAACCGGACGGTCTAACCGGTCAAACCGGTTAGAACCTGTACGAGACCTCTTCCGGGTTGATGTCCGGCTCGGGTTTCATAACACTGATATAAAGAGAGCTGAAGAAGAGAGATTGAAAAATCAAATATTAAATTTTTTTCTCCCTCTTATGTGATGAGAGCAAATAGGGTGGAAGAGAGTTAGAAACATTTCTTTCAATTCTTTTTCTCAATAAAAAATAATACAAAAATCTATGATGTTTTTTTTATCTCTCTACGGCTCTCTATAATAAAAAAATCGACTATATTTTTCATCTCTTTCTATCAGTGTCAATCTTAATATTTTATAGGTCAGATGCAAGAAAAAATGTGAGTCCCTAATTTAATTATATGAATGTTAAATATTAAAGTTTAAATAAAAGTGACGCCTTAAAATAAGTTGCCACGATAACAATGATGTAAAAACTATATCGGACCGGCCGATTCAACCGGAAAACTGGTGAATCAGTCTCCTAACCAGTACGGTACAGATGTTGAACCGGCCAAGTATTAAAACTGGTCAAAACATAAAAACTTAAAAACCCATAACCCTAAACCCTAAACCCTAAACCCTAAACTTAACATACCTACTTTCCGGTTGAATCGGCCGGTTTATACACATATTTTGTTTTTTGAAAAAAAAAACTTAAAAACCCATTACAATGTGACCCATCTTTCCAATCATTATTCAACACTTCAAGGCACATGCTTCCAAGACATACTTAGATTACACTTTTTGGTTCCTAACATTCGTGTGTAATCTCAGTGACATTTGTGTAATCTTGGAGTACTGTCTGAAGATAGGATTTGATGCAAAAATATAATATCGATATGAGACAACTTTGACTTCTTGGTGTTAAATGTTAAAACTCCAAATTTATTTACTTTGTAGAGTGAGTTGTGAACTTGTGTCATTTATTTATATTTTGCAGTTGTTAAGTGATACTTTTGTATTGATATATGTTTTTTAATTTAGACTTTGAATTTGTTAAAGACTTTTGTTTGTTTATGTGAATTTTGAGTAGATTATGAATATGAATTTTAAATTTGAGTATCTATCTATTTGAAATTTTTTATTATAGGTTTATATATATATATATATATATAAATATAAGTAGGTATGTCCGGTTTAACCGACATGCGATGTAATTATTGAACCACCGGTTGAACCACTATACCAGTACTCTGACCAATTTGATAACCGGTACAGTTTTAACAACACTCCATGATAAAATAATATGATGTTCATATTATATATGAAATAATTTAATTATATAACATTTTTATAATAAATTTTGAACAAGATCTTAAATTGTGAGAATATAAGGTGCATTTTCTTTTTAGGCTTGACTATTGTTACATATTGAATAGTTAGTCCAATATACTTTTGTATGGTCTTTGACATTAAATGATCTTATATTTTTTTACTCTAAGTTAGAACCTTATTTCTATTATACATAAACTACATAATAATATAAAAAACAATGATCACTATAACAAAAAAATTATTGAATGAGTTTATGTGTAAAATAATGATAATTAACAACCTAACAAATTTTAAAAAGAATAAAAATAATTACATATTTATCATATAGAAATAAAATTTGTTATATAAGTAAGTATAAAATTATTTGAAGTCCCTATTAATTATAAGCTATGTGATGCTCACTTGCCACACACACCCTCATGCCTCATGGGCCGTCCTCCTTTTATATCCAAAGGGAGCCTTGAAAATCTTCTTGATGAGCGATGACAATCTTCATTAAAATATGACATATACTGATTAGAAAGATAAAAGAATAAAATATGGATAACATATATAATTATGAAAATAAAGAAATTAATTATAAGAGCTGACACGTATGTTTATAAAACTGAAGATTGAAGAAGAGAAGAGAGAATTTCTTAGAGTTGACATTTGTAACTTGTTGCCCAAGTAAGCGTGTTCTGCAAGTAAAACCAGTCAATGATACAAATGAAAAAATATATTAACAATTTGGGTGCTTACTTCAAGAAAACATAATTCTAGTTTATAAATAACATAGTTTAACGACTTATTTGAGACAACATATCTTTGTTCCGCCTTACAACCCTTTTACGCTCTGGTGTCACTTCACAATTAGGGTTTTAGCACAACTTCTTCTGGGTTTGTTAGTTGGATACTTCAATTGTTGAACAATTATTGTTCTGGGTTCCACTTTGTTATGTTAGTTTTTTTCGTTCAGTTTCATTCTTTTATGCTCTATTGTTTTCAATTTATATCGTTAGTTATGATCAGCATTGTGTGAGTTTTTCATTTTTTTGTTTCTTGATGTTAATTTTGTTTTGATTTTTGTTCTATTGTTATCATATCATTAGTTTTGATCAGCATTGTTCTCTTTGTTTTTCGATATTTTGTTTCTAAATGTTTATTTTTGTTGATGTTAATTTAGCTTTCATTTTTGCAACAATCAGAGTTAATTTTGGTTTTGGGATTTGTATTCATGTTTGGTTTGAAAACTACTTGTATGAAAAATTGTTCATGATTTATTTTAGGATTTTTTTGTTTTGTTTACCAATAGATCTCTGCAATATTCATTTATGTATATGTTACATTTTGATGAAGAATGCTTGTCCTGAATACTCCATCTTCTGTAGTAGGCAGCATGTTTTTTTTTATGTTTTACATGATGTGTTTCGCTTTAGTAGCTTGATTTAGAAATCAGGGTCTTATGTTGATCACTTCAGTAATCTGAGTTCCTACTCCCATTTTGATAGTTTTATGTTTATAGCAGTTGGTGACTTCATTGATAAATGTGGATTTTGATTTTTTTTATATTACCAAGGGTATTCCCACCTTATGGGTAAGGGAATTAATCCATTTCTGGGTGTATGATTGCCCCTTCTAATAAGTGTCGCTCCTAGGAATCGAACCTTTGGTCTTTCCAAGGATCTAACATGGCCTTACCCCATTAGGCCAATGCCTAGTTGGTCATGGATTTTGAATTGTTTTCATGTATCAACAGTCTGTGTTAAAAGGATGATAGCTTTTGATAAAATTCTTGTGATTAATGTTTTCAGATCCTTGGTTTGAGGCTTTGAGCTAAGTCAAGATGGGAAAAGAAAAGGTTCACATTAACATTGTGGTCATTGGCCATGTGGACTCTGGGAAGTCGACTACCACGGGGCACTTGATCTACAAGTTAGGAGGTATTGACAAGCGTGTTATTGAGAGGTTTGAGAAGGAAGCTGCTGAGATGAACAAGAGGTCTTTCAAGTATGCTTGGGTGCTTGACAAGCTTAAGGCCGAGCGCGAAAGAGGAATCACAATTGACATTGCTCTCTGGAAGTTTGAGACCACGAAGTACTACTGCACTGTCATTGATGCTCCTGGACACAGGGATTTCATTAAGAACATGATCACTGGAACATCCCAAGCTGACTGTGCTGTTCTTATCATTGATTCCACCACTGGTGGTTTTGAGGCTGGTATTTCCAAGGATGGGCAGACTCGTGAGCATGCTCTTCTGGCTTTCACTCTTGGTGTGAGGCAGATGATTTGTTGCTGCAACAAGGCATATAATATTTACAAGTTTTAGGCTTTACTTCAGTATTTGTTATTGTTGGAACAAATGAGCCATCAATAGGGACATTTGGGTGTCAAATGAAAAAACCAAAGTCCCACATTTAGTGCACCGTCTTAGTTGATAGTCTGTTTGCACATTTTGGGCAGTATCATGGAATGTCTTTAAGAGAGCGACTTGGTCGTGACTCAACCAGTATTATATCTTCGGTATTAATATATTAATTAACTTTTTCATGTCTGCCTATTTTTGTAACAGATGGATGCCACTACTCCCAATTACTCCAAGGCTAGGTATGATGAAATTGTGAAGGAAGTCTCATCCTACTTGAAGAAGGTTGGGTACAACCCTGACAAGATTCCTTTCGTTCCAATCTCCGGATTTGAGGGAGACAACATGATTGAGAGGTCCACAAACCTTGACTGGTACAAAGGTCCTACCCTTCTTGAGGCCCTTGATCAAATTAATGAGCCGAAGAGGCCATCAGACAAGCCTCTCCGGTTACCCCTCCAGGATGTCTACAAGATTGGAGGAATTGGAACTGTGCCAGTGGGGCGTGTTGAAACTGGTATTTTGAAACCTGCAATGGTAGTTACTTTTGCACCATCTGGGTTAACAACTGAAGTCAAGTCTGTGGAGATGCATCATGAGGCCCTCCAAGAGGCCCTTCCTGGTGACAATGTTGGATTCAATGTTAAGAATGTTGCTGTCAAGGATCTCAAGCGTGGTTATGTTGCTTCAAACTCGAAGGATGATCCTGCTAAGGAGGCTGCAAACTTTATCTCTCAGGTTATCATAATGAATCACCCTGGTCAGATTGGAAATGGCTATGCCCCTGTTCTTGACTGTCACACCTCCCACATTGCTGTCAAGTTTGCTGAGCTAGTGACCAAGATCGACAGGCGATCTGGCAAGGAGCTCGAGAAGGAGCCCAAGTTTTTGAAGAATGGTGATGCTGGTTTAGTTAAGATGATTCCCACCAAGCCTATGGTGGTTGAAACTTTCTCCGAGTATCCTCCACTTGGTCGTTTCGCTGTGAGGGACATGCGCCAAACTGTGGCCGTGGGAGTTATCAAGAGTGTGGAGAAGAAGGACCCTTCTGGAGGAGGGAAGCTCACCAAGGCTGCACAGAAGAAGGTTGGAAAGTGAATCGTGCAGGATTCTGTGTCAGTTGAAGCCTATGGGTATGGTTACAATAATTTTTGGCATCTTTCAAATAGTACTTTCCTTTTGTATTTATGTAATTTGTCTATGGGACTTAGTGTCAAGTCTTCACCATCATCTAGTAATCTTTGTTCGCAGAACTGGGTACTTGATAGAAGGTGGCATGGCTTTATGTTTTTCGTTTCTTTTTAATAATGTACTATATTTTGATGTCTCTTTGTGTGAACATTTTTATAAGCTGTGGTGGGTTATAGGATTATTCTTACACTGCAGCTTTGGTTTTAATATCAACTGTACTATTTATGTGTTCATAATCTTTTGCTTATCTCAGTAGGATATTTGGTGCTGTGATGTCAACCTAAGGGATGTTAGTGGTCACATTCATGTGATATCTGTCTCAATAGAAGCCTGGTGAATTGAGAGTCAAATTTAATGTTTTAATTCATTAAGGATAGTGTCAACAAGGTAGTTAAAATCGAGATTTTACTTAAGATTGGAAGGGAAGTCAAAGATCGTAAAAATAAGATCGTAACATGACTCATAAGTTCCTACTTATTAATATATACATAAAAACTCATACATTTATATACATATATAATAGGTTAAATTATTAAATAAACTAATATTTAAAAGAATAAGATTAAGCGAGTAAAAAATTCATATATTATAACCCAATCCTTATTTTTTTGATATGCTAGCTAAATAAGATAAATTAGTAAAAAAACTAATATTTTAAAGAATAAAACTAAGTTGGTAAAAGAAACCCATATTACATCTCAATCCTTATTTTTTGATACGTTAGATTAATAAGATAAATTAACAAAAAAATCAGTATTTTAAAAAATAAAATTAAGATTGTAAAAAAAGCTTATATTAAAATCAAATCCTTATTTTCTGATATGCTAGCTAAATAGGATAAATTTGTAAAATAACAAATATTTTAAAGAATAAAACTAAGTTTGTAAAAAAAACTCATATTACATCCTAATCCTTATTTTTTGGTATTTTAGTTAAATAAGATAAATTAATAAAAGAATCAATATTTTAACAATAAAACTTAAATTGTAAAAAAACTTATATTAGAATTCAACCTTTTTTTTGTTGGTATATTAGCTAAATAGGATAAATTAGTAATATAACAAATATTTTTTAAAGAATATAACTAATATTATAAAAAAGCCCATATCCAAGCCCAATCCTTATTTTCCCTAGGGTTTCTAACTTTCATTTTAGCCATTTCTATTTCTCCCTTCATCTGAGACGGCTGCTATACTGGATCTCATGATGAGAACAAGTTTTATCTGTCTCCTTGCTCTTTGTCTTCGTGCTCCTTACATCTTGCTTCCTTTTCCTATCTTTCTACTTTCTTCCTACATCTTACAAATCAATACACCTGGATCGAGAGAGAAGGGAACAAAAAGAGGTGGAGAAGAGTGGGGGTCGATGGGATCGTCGATTCAACCGATTCTACGCTCAAACACGACGATCTCACACGATTTTATGGAGGCGTGCCCAGAACTGAGATCGAGCACGGGTTGGAGGTTGAAGATCGTAAGTTTGTACGATCTCACGAGTAGGATCGTGATTTTGACTACATTGAGTGCCAATAGGAAAAGCTTGAAAGTAGTGTTTTAAATTGATATCGCCACAGTATTGCAGTTGCGGTGACCGCCGCAACTGCATTACAACACAATTGTGATGTGACTCTTAATCAATGATGCGGCCACAACACAACCCTATCGTACCGTATTTGAACTACATTAGGCCGCATTGGACCACATGCATCAAATTTAAAAAAAGTTAATCACAAAATAATTCACAACGCAAATGCCACAATCCGCATGCCAACGACCGCAATGGTCATAATCGCAATAACCATAACTGTTACCGTGATTGCGACGGTTGAAAGTCATACTTGATACTGTGCTCACTTGGTACTTGTCTCATCACAATACTATTTAATGCATGGAAATTTCATTTGGTGAAATAAGTAATAACATCCCAGAAGTATGGAAATTTCATTTGGTCAAATGACATCCAAAAATTATGGAAAAATGCTTATTATCCAAAGCTGGCAAGGAGGATTTGATGAAAATACATAGCTCAAGCAATACCTTCCAACATCATTAGCCTCTTTAAAATGTCAGTATAGCTGCTTGAAAATGCCTGTTGGTACATGTCAAGCAATTGCAAGGGGTTTCTTAAAATCAGCCCTTAGGGCAAAGGATAAGAACTTATAATGACCTATTTGCAAATTAGTTTTTGAAGGAAAAGAGAAGGAATCAAAATGGGGAGACTTGAGAGCTATGAAATCTACTTGTAAGATGATACTCAAGTTTTTTCTTTTACTCTAAAAATCAACTCGGAAAAAAACCATAAGAATAAATTTTTTGGAGGGAATGATGAATGGAAATAATTTAAAGACTTTTATACCTGGTTTTCCAATAAAAGTTTTCATCTTATGGGTTTTTATCTACAATCCTAAGAGCATTTAAGAAAATACTTGAATCAATGATAAAAATCTGGAAAGGCAAGATGAAAGAAATTCATTATATGACTTGGGACTTCTGTGGCCCTGATTTTCACAACTTGGAGATGTTAAATTCAGCTATTCTAGCTAAACACTTCTCCAACACTGATTGTTCAAGGCTTCTTTGGGATAGGAAAAAGTTATGATGTGGTGGATACAATGGTTTCATAGTCAAGCAATAGTTGCTAAGAGTAATTTGGAAGCCCTATTTGATGAAATTTTGTAGTTGCCATTGAAGTAGAGAGTTGCATGAGAGATGAAGTGAGATGATAGAGTCCATATAAAGCATTTGTTAGTACAAAAAAAAGGTATGGGTGGTTACTTATTTCCTGTTGGTGCCAACAATTAAAATTCAGAAAAGGTAAGGGTCCTTAAAGTGTTGACATATGCGTTAGAGTAAATCACATTTTTCTTTTCTTTGTACCATATATCATATTTATGAGATTATTCTTATTATTATTTAATATGGTGTATTTCATTTATCATATTTATTTAAATATTTAATAAATATGATAAAGTCCTTTGGATAATATATGTCATATGTATTGATTGATGTTTATCAAATTAATTTGTTCCTAGTCAAATACTACAATTAATGTATACAAGTATATCACACTGAGAATAGTATGTGACATCCTGATATCTACATCTCATACATCACAAATATGAGATATAAAGCCTTCAAATATGTATATCTATTAAGAATAATGGTGTATTGGATTAGTCGGTCATAAGAACATTACTTGGATCATTATATGAGTATCATAAGCGATTCTCATAATTCACATGGCGGTTTGATACATTCAAACATCATCTTTAACGGGATGATAATAAAGACCCTCTCCAACTTGGATATATGACAAGCCATGTAGAAGGATGTGAGTGATATAAATGAAATTTGTCCCTCATATATAACATGAGTTATATATATGTGACCCTTGATTAAGTAAGACACTAAGATGCATGATCATGCTCAATTATTGACGAGACATGCTGAGAAAGACTACGAAGAGATCAAGAAACCATAGGTTACACTATAAGTGGGAGACATATCAAATGTCATGCGTGTAACTAAGATATTAGGAGAAAAAGATAGATTGGAGAGAATATTAGTTACTAAAAGGAAAGTTTTCACTCTAACAAAATAATTCTTTTCTTCCTCACTTTTTTAGACTATTACATAAAACAGACATTCTTTCTTTTCCATCAGACTCCTTCAACAACTATAAAGCATTAGATGCTCAAAACAAAACGACTGTGAAACATTAATGTTATTGTCAAAGAGAAAACCACGTTGAAAAGAAAACAAGTCTCAACAGATATTAATCGCAATAAAAATTTCCAACAAAGCTTCAGCTACTATATTAACATCTACTTTAATTATCTCATATATAAATAGTATTGTGGATGGAAAAAATACCCATTAGGAGAGTTAGCCCCACATACCTGTGGATGTTCTCGGCTCGGACAGGATTGCCTCCAGTGCAAAGATACATGTGGGAAACCAAAAAATATATATATATATAAATAGTCTCAAAATTAATTAACGAAGAACAAAAGATAGCACACGACATTACAAGAGAATAATTTAAAGCACACTCAAAGCTCTCGTTACGGAGATAAGTCTAAATAATATAGAAGTTAATGTTAATGTATTTTTATTATTTTTGGTTAAAAAATGCATCAACAGTTCTAACGCTATATTGTTTAAATATTCTTATATTATATTGTAACGAACCAAAAATAATAAAGAGGTATTGACTCGTATATTATTTAGATTTGTCTCCACAATATATCATATTTTGTTAACTTAATTACACTCATCACATTTTTTATTTAAAATATTACACTTATTTCTCTTACATGATGGGTAATCAGTGTAATGTATATATATAAATTAAGAGGTTTTTATGGGTGTAAAAAGAGAAGAGTGATTTATATAATTTCGCTAAAAAAAAAATAACCAAAAAAAAATGAAGAGTCCATAGTTTAAAAAATCACAAAATCATATTCCCCTCACATTCCAGTATTAAAAGGTGAGAGTAACCTAATTCTACCCTATTACATGCATAAAACCTCTTCATTAACCATTTCATGTGCCATTCCTAATTTGTGATATATATCTCAAAATCCATTCCATTGAACCATGTCAAGCCCAAAGAAGAGCCAAGGCCACAAAAAGATAGAGATGAAAAAAATAACCAAGAACAATAACCTACAAGTAACATTTGCAAAATGTCACAAATGACTTTTCAAAAAAGCTAGTGAACTTTCTACCGTTTGTGGTGTGGATATAGCTCTCATAGTTATATCACAAGGAGAAAACTTTTTTCTCATTTGGTCATCCTAATGTTACTGTAGTCATAGACTACTATCAAATGAAGGTCTCAACATAAAGCTAAGAAATATTGAATTTGATAGAAGCTCAACGTAGTGACAATGTGCGTGAGCTAAAGGATGAATTCACTCGAACAAATGTTGAGCTAGAGATGAAGAAGAAGCATAGCGACGAAAAGAGGTGCAAAAGCAGCTTTATTTGAGTACTCTTATTGAGGACATGAATTAAACAAAACTTGATGAGTTTAAGTTGGTTTTGGAGGTACTTAAGAAGAGTGTTCCTCAACTTGCAAAGTGCTGCATGTTATGTAAGATGCTTTTGCTAACCTATCTCCTCAGTTCTTTTGTTGGTGGATCCTCCTCAAATAACCCTATACTGCTTAATGAACCATCGTATCCACCACCACCTCAAGTATATCCTGTTACACTTCCACAAGTGATGCAAAACCTCCTCCAATGATGCCCACTCATTTGTTAATGCATTATTCAAGGTATAACAATATGGGAGGGTTTGGACCATAGTCATCACCTGATAAGTGGTTCTCTTTGGTATGGGCGTGGGTACAAAGTACGTGTACGTTACCCCATCAAATATCGATACGCTAAGAGTATATTCAGTAAGGTTTCTAGAGCTTTCTACACATTTGTTCCTAGTGCTACTTCTTGTAGGTTTGGATCAACTTTTGTTTCACCATAAGATAAATAGTCAAAGAGAAAAATATTTATTATTTATTGTAACCAGTATTGCCCAATAGCGGCTATGGCGGATAGCGATGGCATTTTTTGGGCTACCACTATTAGCCATTTGGGAAACCCCGTCAAATGGCCATGTCTACCTTTTGCTCGAAAAATCTGCTATGGCGGTGGCCATATCGGAAATTGTGGTATTTTGACTTTCTGGTTAGTATTTTTTGACAAATGGGTTGGGATGAGTTTTTTGGGCCCATGTATGGGTTAAAACTTAAAACCCTAAACACTTTCTATTTTTGTCTCTCTCTTCTCCTTGTTGCCTCTATCTCCAAACCGAATTTCTTTATTGTGTGTTGTTGTCGCCACCATTATCACCATTCATATGTTTGTTAACTCTTTTTCATGTCGTTTTCCTTTTCTCTGTTTTGCTTTCTCTCTTGTCTCTTGATTTCTCATATTTTTCCTCTATTTTTCATGATATTTTTTTAAATTCGTATTTTTACTTTCAAAATACTTTTTTTTTTGTTCAAATTACTTTCTTTTTGGTTTACATTTTTTTCCAATTTATTTTTTTCCACTTTGATTTATTTCTATTTACTTTTTTCGCAGTTTAATTTTTTTTCAATTTAATTTATATACAAATTTAAAATAATTGTTTAATAATAGCACAATGTATTAAAAAAAATAGGATAACAAAAAATATGAATATTTTTATTTCCTTCTAATTATTAATTATAACTAAATGATATATATTAATTATTAATTATCAGTATATAAAACGTGTTTAATAAAAAAACATTTCATCTAAATTTTACTAATTATAGAATGTCAAGCAAACTCCAACAATATTATAATTATCATATTGCAATTTTATCTAATGTATTGCAATTATCATATTGTAATTCTTCACTTAAATATATTATTTGTACTTTTGCAGTAGCTCTTCATATTGTCCAACCAATGTCAAGATCTTCAACTACTAAAAGATTGAGAGATGTTGGCCGTAAATATTGCACTTCACTAACAGAAAAAGACACAAATAATGTGATATGTATTTTTGCTCTATTATCTATATAGGAGAAATTACTATAAGGAAGAATCATTTGATGGAAAGGATGGACAATGTTAAGACATGTATTGAGTGTCCCAAGGAAGTTTGAGAAGAGCTTTGCACAATTTTGAATGAGAGACATCATAAGGATGTTGCAACATATCAGAGGGTGGTGCAAGATGTTAGGGATATATTGGGTGATAGTGATGTAGAGAGCGCACTCAGTGAAGGTCTTCAAGAAACAACACAGATAGCTAGTAGTGTTGCTGAGAGGAAGAAGAAAAACCATATAGATCTCTTTTTTAGAAAGCCAGAGACTGGAATTAAGAAAGAGAAGTTGCACCAAGCAAATATAAAGGAGGCAATAGACAAAAAAGTTGTGCGTCAGGTAAACCAATTCATAGCTCGATTTTAGTATCAAGCTCGCCTCCCTTTCCATTTGGTAAAGTTGGACAACATTCGTGAAATGCGTCAAGCTATCGGAAAGTTTGGACTAAATTTGCCACCTCCAACATACTATGTTATGAGAGTCTCTCTCCTAAAAATGGAAGTAAATTACACAGAAGACTTGATGAAGGATCATAAAGTATAGTGAGAAAGATTTGGATGCTCCACCATATATGACGCTTGGACTGATAGGAAACAACGATGTATTATTAATTTTCTAGTGATTTGACTGCAGGGACAATGTTCATCAAGTCTATAGATGGGTCTGATTTGTAAAAATCGACGATAAAATATTTGAGTTGCTTGATGTTGTTGTGGAGGAAGTTGGAGAGGGAAATGTTATGCAAGTTATAACAGACAATGGGAGCACTAGCTGGTAAGATGTTGGAAATGAAAAAATCAAGAATTTATTGGACCCCATGTGCAACACATTGCATAGATTTGTCTGACCTTTCCATCGAATGATTCTTCAATCTAGTAATTCTTCCGCTTGACATCATCCTTTCTATCTTTGGAAATACTTTATGAGGAGAAGACAAATTTGAGGAAGATGTTTGTCTTAGATGAGTGGACAACAAACAAATTGTCCAGAGAAATCAAAGGAAAGGAGACAACAAAAATTGTGCTCATGCCAAACTTTTGGAAGAATGTAGCATAACAATGAAGGTTATAGGACCTCTTATAAGTGTTTCAGCTTGTGGATAGTGAGAAGAATGTAACCATGAGTTATATTTATGAAGCTATGGGTAAGGCTGAGGAGACCATTATAAAGGCATTCAATGAGAATGAGAACAAATTCAAGGATGTCTTTAAGATTATTGATGAAAGATGGAATTGTCAGCTTCATCGCCCATTACATGTAGCTAGTCACATGCTAAATCCGGAATATGATTATGCAAATCGAAGCATGGAATTTCACCCTGAGGTTATAGGTGGGTGCATGCTTGCCTTCATAACTTTGCACCCAATACACAAACAGAATTCATGATTTTGAAGGAGATGCAAATATATAAAAATACTAGTGGAATGTTTAGATCATCCACAACTATAGCCATGAGGACATAAATGACACTAGGTAAGAAATAAAATATCTTTGGCTTTACAAAATATGTTGTTATATTTAAGTCAATTGCTTAACAAAATATATTTGCCTTTGTAGTTGTATGGTAGATAATGTTTGGTGCATCAACCCCAAATTTGTAACAATTAGCTATAAGAATCTTGTCTTTGACTTGTAGTGCATCGAGATGTGAACACAATTGGAGTGTTATTGAACAAGTAATTATTTACTTACTTTCATTTTGGTTTACCTTAAAAAAATTATAAGTGTATCATCTTAGTTATTTATTGGAATGTTGCAGATTCATACCAAGATAAGGAATAAGCTTGATATTAAAAGAATGCATAACTTGGTCTATGTTAAATACAATCAAGTATTGAAGTGGAGTTATAACATCAAGAATGAAGTTGATCCAATCTTCCTTAATGATATTGATGAATGTAATGAGTGGCTTGTTGGGGAGATGGATAGAGATGATGATAAAGGTGGAAATGAGAGGGCTTTTGAGGATGATGATAATGATGATATGGAATGGGATTTTGTTTATAGGGCTTTAGGGATTGGGAAGCCTAGAATGAATACAAGGCGTCAAAAAATAAAGAACCCTGTACTTATACGTTCAAGAGGAAATTCTAAGAAAGTTAAGGGTGGTTCTTCATCATCTAAAAAGGGAAAGAGAAAGTAGTTGAAGAAGTAGATGAAGAAATGGAACATAGACAAAGTGAAGAGGAAGCTGCAACTTTTGAACGTAATGACTCGGATGAAGAAGACATTAAGATATGTTGCTGAGTTTGTTGTTGTGGAGAAGGATGTAGGGGAGGAGGAATATATTTAGAAGATTAAATCTTTTGCATTTTATAGACTTGTTAGTATTGTTTATTTTACTTTTTAGTGATCTTATGAAGTTATGAGACATTGATACTTAATGTTTTTTATAAACTTTATGTTATTGTTTGACTTTTGTGTTATTGTATTATTATTTTATTTTTCCTATTATGTTATATTTTTATCTATTTTTTTGTTGACCGCCATGATGATATCCGCTATTTGCCTGCAACGCCATCCACAACGTCTTGATGGTTGAATTTTGGCAACTATTGTGGGCCGTCTTCCGCCATGGACAACACTGGTTGTAACTCATTCATGTAAGGGAGTGTACATTACCAATTATTATTCTTTTCTTTTAGTTAAACCATAGGTAAAAACATGATTCACTCCTTAAAGGGAACTAGTTTGTAAAAGAACCACAAATTGGTACATTCATGGTTCTCTACCAAAACGAGAGAATTATGTTTGATTTAGACATCTGGGTGGACTATTTTGATCTTTTTAAGAGCATCTCCATCAAGTAGTTCTTATTGAAAGTATACTCTTCGTTCATTGTTTTTCGTAAGAATACTCCTTGTACAAGAGCATTATTGTGCTTATTCTTATCAAACAATGGACCCGAATGATATAAAAGAGGAGAAAGAAATCATGTAGGGTAGTTTGTAATATCTAAATAAGAATAAGAATGATTTTTGTTATGGTAGGAAATATATATTATCCTTAATTTATGGGAATGTGTAATAATTATAAAATAATGTGTAGGTATAATGAAATTCTTATTTAGGAATGGAGTTGAAGTTGCTCAAAGATCTTCTCTAGAAGATGCTCCTCCATTTTCAATTTTTTTCTCCTTTAATTTCCATTCAACATAGTCTGAGATTATTTTTTTTGTTTTTTATGTAACTAGGATGTATCGTATGAAGTATATCTCTACTTGTATGAATCAAATAAATGTCATTTTTTGTTTAAACATGAAGATCTATTTAAAAATCAAATCTAATGAAGGCCTATACATTCTTCATATGAATCTTGCGAGGTCTTTCAAATTATCAAGCACAAATAATCTCTCTCTCTCTCTCTATATATATATATATATGTGTGTGATGAAGCCATGTTTGCTAAATACAACCATAACTTAAGAAATAATTCAAATCTTGAATTATACAGTAATACGCACAAATATTATTCTTTAATTTATGGTGCAAATGTAAATTTTTCATGTATAGATAAATAAAAGTGTTACAATAATGTAAATCATTGACTTTGGAAAAACCAAATAATTTGTTTGAAAGAATGAACATAATAATTTTTTTGCTTACCAACCTCAACACTTTGAATTCAACTCAAATCTTCATAAAAAGGTTTGCATAAATTAATTTAAAACTCTCCTGAATTTACTCGTAGAGACAAGTCAAACTGTCAAAGTAAGACAATTTTTTTCTAGAATCCCCTTCAATCTATTTAATTAATAGCACACAAATAAGGGGTTGCATACATTCCAACTATCAACTAGGAAATAAAACAAACTTAAATGTAATCAATCACCAATGCATAGTTTTTGCTGCAAAAACTCTTAGATATGCAAAATTGTGGGTCTAGCATTTACAGCAAATTTATCAAAGTAAAACATAGTCAAGAGATTACACAAAAGCTATTGTTTACTGGTAAATGAATTTTCTCAATCTTAAACATAAAAAATTGTATTATGATTATATAAATCTTTTATATAATTAATTTATAACTATTTTACAACAATAGGTAATCCTTCCATGGGATAGAAGTTGTTTTTGCACGATAATAAATATCTTTACTCAACCCCCATCATCTGCATAATAAGAAATTAAGATTAGTGTTCAGCTTTTAATTATTCCTTCAATGCACTATATTGGCTACCCTTGGGCTATATAATTCTATAATCAAACTATGGACTATGTGATAACCCAAAAAAATCTATGGACTATGCTTAGTGGTGAACAAAAATAAATAATAAACTTGATCGGTATAAGAAGTGACTCGAGTGAGAAAATTTATTATTGTGAAAAATGAGAATAATTAATATAAACTATTGAATCTTATTTGAATGTGATTTTGCAAGTGCCGAGGTGTTCAATATCAGATTATTTGAAACAAGTATTGATTGTTACCTTGAATATATCTCCAAACATTCCCATGGGGTTCCTTCGCTGTACTCCATAGAACTTCTCTGCAATATCATCTAGCATCTACACCATAGTTTTTCATGTCAAAGACTGCATGTTATTTTCTTACTTTAAGGCGTTGAGCCCCGAGAGAGACCATCAAATAAGAATAAGATCAAATGACCGGTCGAATTTTGCATAGAATCATACACCACGATTATGCGGATATATTTGTTAACTGTGCTACAACCAGCTACAAAGGGTGGTAGGGGACATGTAAAACTTGGTGAGTCAGCTTACCTCACTGAATGAAGGCTCCCTATCAATACTTGACTTAAAATTTGCTCTCAGCATATTAAAAAGAGGCAAAGCATCTCTCTCCATCCTGCATCAAAGAGGAAATTGAAAACGTAAAAAATCGCTAGCAAAACAGATTTTCATTGCAGTTCATCACTCCATACCATAATTTATACGTTTATAATTTCATCTATTACAGACTACAGGCACTTGCTTAGCTTGTTTTGTTTAAAGAATGGAGCCATATAACACAGTCACCATGCTTTATATAAGTGATGTAAATTATCAAAGTGCTTTTGTTTGGCAATAGATTAAATTCAGGAGCTGTTTATCAGTTTTCCCCGAATTTTAGTGATCCCAATTCCTTCAATTTGATGTCATGCAAAGTATCCCTTCTCTATGTCTGGACTTAGAACATAAATTAATCAATTAATTAATAAAACAATGTAAATAGCTTACGTTTGCAAAAGATAATCGATGAACTGCGTCAATTCTGTCTGAGGAAACTCAACCTCTGTGGACTCAGTTTGCTTCTTCATCTCATCCATTAGTTTGTTAGCATCTCTAAGATTACCATAAGATAAATACCTGTCATACAAGAAATGAATGACTTTTGAGTTAGAAACTGATAGGAACTGGAAAACTGGAAAATACCAAGTAATATTGAACCAAATTGGAGCCTAGCTCCTTACAATTGATGTAATTCCCCTACTAACCCAAATATGCAGAGAAAATAACAGCACGTGGACCAGAAAAGGTGCAGAAAATAGTAACCAGTAACAAGGTAACAGAAAACTGAAAAAAAAAAGATATAGGAATTTTCACTAAGGGCTTGTTTGTGAGTTTGGTTTTGGAGGGGAATAAAGGTGAAAGGAAGGCTAAAGAGTCATCTAACAAGTGTATTTCATAGCTCCCAAGTCTTTCTCTTCCTTTCGTTACCCTTTAAAAACCGACTCGCAAACAGATCCTAAGATAGTTAACAATCCTCCCTGGGCCAAGACCTCCCCCACTTCAACTACAATTCTCAGATTCCACCTCAGCATCCCTGATTCCTCTCATTTAATCTTCCACCATCCTGCACTCCGATATAACAGAATCATTCCCTCCAGTCATCGGATGTCCAGGGGTCCATTTCATTATGTCCTTCCCTCCCTTTTCTCACTGAATTTTCTTCTCTCATATACACTAGTAGCCTTTCCCACATTAAGCCCATCACTTTCAGCCCACCTTTATATTTTCTTTTCCTACTCTTATACACATGGGTCAACGACGCATCAAACACCATGTTGGTATATATGCAGAATTACCAGTGACAGGCATTAACCGAAGAAAGCAAAGATTGTAAATGCAAGATCAGAAGTACATCAACATTGTTGAAAAGAGTGGATGGATGTCATTTACTCATCAACTGTCATCAAGGATGACCACTTATCATTGGGTAATGATTAAGCATCCATGATATTAATCTATGACAAATGAAAAATATTCTCATTGTTCATAACCTAGACAGCAAATCATAGAGGTTAGTATATGACTGATTCTATTCTCTTATTCTTTTGAAGCAACTTTTTGATTGATAATACTGGTAGAATAGTAGGACTAGTATTGTAATGTACTACAGTTGTGACAGTAAGGCTGCATACATCTAACCTCCTGGGACCTCACTAGGTGGGAGCTTGTGCATAGGGGTGGCAAAAAAAATTCATAATCCATCCAAATCCAAGAAAATTAAATTCATCCATTAGAGCTAAACCTAATGGATTTAAATGGATATAATCCAATGGTAACTTTAGTAATGGATGAATTTAAATTCATCCATTATAACCAATCCATCCAAAAAACAAACATTCAAAAATTGTATATTTGTTTTCCAATTTCATTCATTGTCTCAACTCTCACGTAGAACCTCAAACGTCACATGCTTGACTAATATTGCAATTTTTTTAAGTTAAAAAAAAACACTTAAAAAATTAAAAACACTTTCAGAAAAATAATTTTTAAAACTGTTTTTTTCTTACAAAAATGGATTTTAAAAAATGTTTTATTGAAATAGTGGTTTTTAAAACAAAAATGTTCTTCAAAAGTTTTCTTAGTTTCAATAATAAAAAAATCAAATGGATTGGATATATATTCATCCAAATCCATGAAAATGGAGTCATGGATGGATTGTAATTCATCCATTAAGTTTAGATATGGATAAATTGGATAATTTAAAATATGATTTAAATGGATTTATATAGATTGATGGATGACTTTCTATCCATCCATTAGGATTCAAATCTAAAACCATCCATTTGCCATCCATACTCGTGCAGTAGGCCACTATAAAGAAATATAATACTTCTATCGCATAATCCCTAGAACTTCAAGTTCATTGAAAGTGTTTGTTTTGACAATGAAAACTAAGATGGTAAGACAAACTCCAGTACAAAAGTAGTGTTTAACGCAAGTCAAAATGCATCACAACCAAAACTTTATACTGAGAGTATGCACATACAGTTGAATCCAATGTTCAAGAAGTTACATAGTAAACTCAATGGAGTAAAATGGGTTATTAAGTATCATAAGCAAGCATCCCGAATATCCAGAAGTGGAAAATTAATAAAAACAATGGCAGAGAATTTCAAAGTGACTATCTAGTTCTTAAATGCTTTTAAGGTTTACCTCAAAATGGCTCTAGCAATGGCCAAATCATCTTCACCAGGATAACACTAAGCATGTATAAAAACAAAAACAAAAAGTCAATATTAGTAGAACCTTCAAGAAATTAGGCCAAAACTACAAAAGGAATGCCCAAGTCAACTCATTTGAAATAGTTCTAGAAACACCCAATAATTAAATCAAGCATCAAAGCTGAACCAAGTTTTGGCAGAAGAAGGACACAGTTGTTTGGCACACTTCGACTGAGTTGTCTGAAGTTGAACCAAACAACAAGGAATAAAAATGTGAATATGTGATGAGACTGACCTTTTCCATAAAGTTGACTAGAGCAGAAGCAAACTTCATTGGATTATTTCCTCTCACAAAATGATAAGTTACTTTAGCCATATCCTACAAGTAAAAAGTGTACTGATAATCACTCAACAACAAAAAGTCATAAGAGTTTCAAGAGTAAGTGAGGCTTTTATAGCTTAAAGGCATTTCCATATGAGTGGAATAACTCATAAACATGAACTGCTCCAAAAATCAATGCATTTATAGATTAAGGGGCCTTGCCAGCAATTAGTAGCTATTATCTACAGATTTAAATTCTGCAGTTAAATGCAGTAGCCTGAAACAGATTCATACTTGTGGTTCAAAACAGCAACTTATGAAACTCTAGGTAGGTACAGCTACAGCAATAATCATGCACTTATAGTCTAGTTAAAACTTCTAATTGTCATAAATGTGGCTATTAGACAACAACTGAGACGCAAAGCATGCCCGTCCTTAGCAAAGAGTTTGCATTTACCAAGGAAATGAAGCTACTTACGGATGCATCTAGAATAAGCAATATCATTGAACATACTTTATATTCCTGATGGAATAAACTCTGTTATGTAGGGAAAACCTTTATCTTTGAGCATGAAATCATGTCTCTGACTCCAAAGATGATGCTTTATTTTAGTTATCTTCCAAGTTAGAAATGGGCTGTATTTGGCATTAAGTTTAAGTTATTGTCTGTTATTAGGATTTGTTTTAATGTCCAAGAGTCCAGGTTTCGCTTAAAGGTTCAGTTAGATAAAGTATCTGCCTCATTGTCTCGGGAATGATTTAAATAGTTGTTGGACTACTTCTCTCATTGGCAATTGGTTTGAAAAGTCCGAATCCTACAGAACTACCATTTGAACCATGCCATGCGTTTTTAGTGATAGCTTATTCAGAAATCCCAATGTCATGCCCCTATGTCAGGAATTTAATAACACTAAGAACAATAGATTAGGTTAAAGTATCATGCATCATTCTCTCCCTCTAAGATATACTAACAGGAAATACAAAATACATATTCAGATAAGCACCAATCATGGTATAGTTGAAGCCTCATATCAAACCTACCACCTCAGGGGATTCAGAATAAGTGTACTCAGCTAGCATAATGTGCAGTTCTGGAGATCCATAACCATTTGCTGCAAATTCTGCAGACCACCTAAAAATAATAACATCGAATCAGGAATATAATCAGTCCAGATAAGGCAATCGACAAGCATATATAAAACTATGCTGTGACATATATTCATATGAATAACCCTGCAATTTGAAAGTTCAATAAGATTGGAGGGTGTCATGGGTATTGAATTAGAAACCTTGTTTAATTAGGTACAGTTAAATAATTTACCTTACATAGAACAAAAAGGAAAAGAAAAAGCAAGGATCAGACCACCCACGTTAAATCACAACATCCTAATGTTCCTAGAAGATGACTCAACAGAACATTGAAACATTAAATAGGGCTCAGTTATTTTCACCATCTGTACCCTAGTACAATGCAACGGGAAGAGATAAGAATATTGTCACCTCACCATCACCAATAGTATAGACCTTGGTTTCTTTTTTTGGTACTACCAAGGGTATACCCTCACCCTTTTGGGTAAGCAACTAATTCCTTTCGGAGTGCGTGGCTGCCCATTCCAACAAACGTCGCTCCCAGGAATCAAACCTTGACCTTTTAGTCAATTCCTAGCATACCTATTGAATCACCCTATCGATCAACCAAGAAATAAAAATCTGCACAGTATATTACACTCCATTCATGCGCACTATATAGTAGAAATATTGAGTAGGGGAGATGGATAAGTGGCTCGAAGGAGAATCAAGCCTCCAAAATCATCATCAAACATTCACACCAAGTCTTGAAGACTTGAGCAATACGCTTGTTAGCAAAACATAGACTCTTTAATTCTACTATCTACTAAAACAACAAGAGCTAGTCACCAAAACTTGGTCTGAGGACCTACGCACACCCGGCATTGAAAAGAGAGCCTTCTTAGTAGAAGAATGAAAAATGGAGAAAATAAATAGGAATCCGTGCTCAATGACATGAAGACTAGATAGTACGAAATTATTGATACTTCTATGATAGAATTGGTGCTCAGTGATAAATATTAAGAAAGATTATTTTGGAGCTTCTATAGTCAAAGCAACATTAAAACATTAATCTCTGTGTAAATTGAAGACTCATGCATATGTAACATAAACTAACACAACAGTATCTTTTATAGAATACATGTTAAACTTTGGTAAGTCACTTTGCTTAATAAAGGGGATTACTCTGTAACTGCAAAACAAAATCATGAATACATTTCAACTTCGTGATGTCTCACCTAATAGCAGCTTTTAAGAATGAGGAACAGCCTTCCGCACGGATCTTTGCAGCTCCAAGGGCTTCAGATACCTGCTGTATGTCATCATCATCGTCCCCCAAGTGGTTCAAGTGTTGCGGCAGTGGGACCCGAGGAAATGCTTCATAGATTTTCTCAAGACGGTCTACAATATGTATTTTTAGAAATAAAGAACAAAATTCCACTATGGACTAAACTGGAGAAAATAAAACCAAGTGGTCCAAACTGATCGAGGAGACTTGACAAGCAATTTATAAAGCTCCACAAATAGAAAAGGCAAATAAACTAATGTTAACAATAAAAGTTTATAAGATAAGAGCGCACCAAGAGTTTCACTATCATAAGGAATTTTCCCCTTCCGTAATGTCTCCACAAATAATAAAGCAAGCTCTGCTCCACAGGTAACCTATGATAAAGAAAAATAAAGGAGCTTCATTATAAACTTGGCTGTTGATCAAATTTCAATATTATCATCAGATGTGTAAAGACAGACATTTTAAAATGGTTTCTGATCCTCCAACCATATATTTCCTATCTCTCTTAATGAATTATTCTTTTTAAAAGAAAACCTTAAATAGTAATACGTTCAGAAAAGCTATATCATTAAAAATGCAGTTCACACCACAGCTAACAAGTAATTCAGGAGGTTTATACTGACATCCAATTTTGATTGAGGAGAAAACTAAGTATACAGCCCTATTTATAAAGAACACTGAAGTGATAAGATGTGAATGTGGGATCACCAAAAAAATAGACAATAGCAAACTTATGCTGAAATCGAGTCAATAGTGGACCAGACACAAGAAAGGAATCAGAACCTCAGGTACAGCTATAAATGCATACATTTTGATAAACAAAACATATAAATTGAATTTTCGACAATTACTATTAGGAGGATGGACTAGGAATGTATATTTTTAATAATTTGGCTTATTGGCCTAACTCCACTGAAAAGGTAGCTCATAGAGGGCTGATTGTCCAAGTTATTATAAATGGCTCTTGACTCATTCTCAACTGATGTGGGGCATCAATAACTTGACACACCCTGTCATGCCCAAGAATGACCCATCTGAAGCATGGAACTTTGCAGGAATGAACATCTAAGGGTGGCCCAACATCGAGGTTGGCTCTGATACGATGTTAGAATGATTGGGTCAAACTCTGCCACAAAACCTAGCTCACATGGGGATGATTGCCCAAGTTATTATAAATAGATCTTGACTCATATTTTCAATCGGCGTGGGACTTCATTAACTTAATAGGCGTAAATCGTAATATATAATTTGAAATTTCTAAAATTAGCACTAGACAATTCTTTTTGCTCTTTAATTTATGATTTATACATTAAAACTTATTTAATACACATTAGCAAGTAAAAGTGGAGGGGATGGAACTCATAATCACTTCATATTTATAAGATTAATAAAATTATAATCATATACTTTATAATACATCCATGATACTACTGTAAATATATTTTTCTACACCATTCTACTAATTGTCAGTCGTATCTGAATCACCCATGACCACAAAAGAGCAGAGCTGACAATTGAATGAACATTGCAGACCATTTTGTTTATTGTCGTTTGCTTATAGTATTGAGTACCAAGTGCTCGTCTTTTACAAAAAAATTAAGTTCTTCATAGCAGCAGCCACTCCATGATCCGCTATGTCATAGTAGCAGTTTTGGGGGTGACCACTATGCACCACTTTCCGTTATTAATAGTATTGCTTATTATTAATTACAGCATTGCTTCTCTAAAAAATTACAGTAATTAATTATTAGAGTACAAACTTTTAAAAGAATACAAAACAACCAAGCCTTAATCCCACTAGGTGGGGTCGGGTACATGGATCGAATGCCACCGTAATACTCTACCATAAATCATATTCATTGACAAAACACTGATCTCTAAAAGAATCCCTAATTTTAATAGAATTAGCTTCATTTTAAGTCCACCGGGATTGCTTTTAGGTGTTCTAGTATGTTTTTTACATTAACTGTTATAATACTTTTCCTAACTATAGAGGAAGTTTTTATATGCATTAAACCTCATATGCAATGCATCACCTGAGACAGTTATAATTGTCCTGTGCAATTTCATTTCCAATATGCACACTTTAGTATTCAAGAAAATATTTTGTTTTTAATGGAAGAGGAAAACTTGTTAGTCAAGGAAAAAATACTTAATAGAAGAGGAAAACTTGTTAGTCAAGGAAAAAATACTTAATAGAAGAGGAAAACTCTCTGATCCTAAATACCAGAAAGAATTAAATAGGTATATGGAAAAGAAAAATAATCAAAACTGCATCAAACCTATCCAGTTTCTCTGCATATAAAAAAAAAGGAAACTCCCATTAAACAACCTAGAGCATAGCACTAGAGATGCTACAAACAGAGCTCTATCCTGAAGCAAATCTAGAGGGGGAAAGGCGCCCACTAGAGACAGAAAAAAGATATAGCTATTCAAGCAATCACGCATTAAAAAACACCCATTTGTTTGCTCATCAGCCTCATCTAAGCATGTGTTATTCCGGAGAAAAAGGGTATCAAGTAGCAAGGTCTAGTACTCATCCAATACACCCACAAAGCAACAACCAAATAGTTAACCCCATATGCCTGAGTGAAAATAATAAAATGATAAAGTTATATCTAGAAAAACACCAAATAGAAAATGTATAACCTGCCCATGTGCCAACTGAATGCGTGCTCCTGATTGTAGTATATCTAAAGCTTCAGAGAACCTCTGTGCAGATACATATCTACAGAAAATTGTGTAAGCATCATCAAAATCTAAAACTTAAATCTAAAGCTTGTGCATATTTTATTCTGAGGTTCATACGACTTCTACAAGTACAGATCTAAATGGAATAATTAAGCAGATAAATTGAAGAAGAAATTTATTGAAATAATAAGTAACCGTAAGAAATTTATTGAACCTGGCAGTAATAGACTTGTACATTTGTTGAGCTCCATAGTAATTACCCGCACTTACAACCTTCTCTAGCTTATCAATGTTCTGCATTACACGGCATAGAAAACAGTAAAGTTCGACAAATACAAAGTTTCAAGAGACATTAAAAACTGACCACATGTAGCAGAGGCATGCAACTCAAAATTTATGCATATCACAAAACTCTCAAATATTTAATATAAAACATCTCAGAAACAAATGAACTCCATTCTAAGATTCAAATGTCTAATCAGAATCTCAAACCGTATAAGAAAATCATACATACGAACAAACACAAAATCTTCCTCACTGAAGCAAAATGCATAACTTCAAATTAACCATTTTAGTTAGTAGTTAGAATTTATAGCTTTTCTTAATTGAACAGAAATCAACAGAAACTAGAAAAAACAATCTAAATATTCCCCCTCCAAAATCAATCCATCAAGGTCACAGATACCCCAAAACAGAGTCTTAGAT
The DNA here is from genome assembly GCF_001865875.1 of Lupinus angustifolius. Lineage (NCBI taxonomy): Eukaryota > Viridiplantae > Streptophyta > Magnoliopsida > Fabales > Fabaceae > Lupinus > Lupinus angustifolius. Next base: position 10,039 of record NW_017724936.1, on the reverse strand, counting down.
AACATAATATAAACAATTCAAGAAAACCCCATGTCAAGTATGAACCGTGATTCCATTTACAAACCCATAAAAAAAATTAAACTTTTATTAGAATAAAATAAACCCCATAATCAAAATATTATCTTTTAGCTAAGCCACTTTTGGGTGCTAAAGAAAAACCATTTACCAACAAGGCATTAGTCTAGTCATGTAAGGTGACATTAGGTCGATAAATCAAAAGGTCAATGATACGTTTCCTATGAGCTGCACTTATTTGACAGACAATCACACAATCCGAGAGATATTAATTCTTACTCTTAGGATTAGAGGATATCATTGGTTATGCAGACAAAAACCATTCCCTTCAGAATGAAAAGTTCAAAAAGATATGAAAAATAAATGGTGGGATTGGTGAATAACATTGAATGAAGAGAGAAAAATGTGATTCATAATCACGATAGTAGTACCTGTTGAGCAGGAGGGAGTGTAGCTCTCTTGGCTCTCTCATTCGACATGTTGCCTTTAGATGTGTGATCTTGACTCCCAAAGTAAACTTGATGCTTTTGCAATTCTCAAATATTTGGGAAAACTTTTCTAGGTGATTTTACCTCTTTTCCCATTAATATTAATTTTTATTTCCTGGGGAAATATAACAGGGTGATTTAATTTTCAAATATTCCAATATTGTCATTATTATTTTCTGGATCAGATATATGTTATCAATCATTTATTTTCTTAAATTCAATGGAATATACCAGGTGACTAAGTGAAATAAATGATAAAATGAGAAAAAAAAAATCTTAAATAACTTTTAAGTTTCATCAATCTGGTCCATTGAATTTAAGAAAATGAATGACTGAGATTAAGTATAACTTAATTTAGGTTTAACATATCTCTTCTCTTGTTTCTTATCTTTTATTTATTTATTCATATATCTTTGAGATATATTTCTATAATATTATGTCTAACAATTTATATTTATATGTAGATTATATTTTATTATTTTTATAAAATTTAATTTATGATTGTTATTCATAATAAAATTTATATATTTATAATATTAGTTTATTGGGGGTTGTTATGAGTCTCAGACGATGAAGGGATCAGTGATAAACGGAAATAAAGAGTAGACACCAGACACTAATAGGACTACTTAACGTTGGTGAATATGCAAAAAAAATTTTTTATAGATATAGAAAACATAAAGCAATATATAGAAAGCTTAAAAGAATAACTAGAGCGTGATACAACCAACTAAACTAAGATGTGTAGAAATATTAAAAATTTAAAACATTAAAAGCAGAATGTGGTAGAGCCAATGGAACTCACACAGAAAGACTCCCATTATGAACTAGGATAATATTTATAGAATCAAAAAATATATATTCAAAATGATCGAAAATTGCATTTTTTATACATTGTAAGCCTCTCTCCACACTTGGTTTTCCCATGTCCAAATTCTTATATTTCTTAATTCAATTAAAAATGAGTTACAAAAGCATGACTATAAACATCTAGTCTTAATTCTATTCTTTTACATGTTATACAAGAACATATTACATTCCAAAATGTTCCACTAGTTTATAACACTGCTACATGGGCATGACAGAACTTTGTCATTAGGTGAGGCAAGACAAATGAAATAAAAAGTTTACATCCTATAATAGAGAGGCTAGTATGTGAGCCACTCACAAAAGGGAGATGAAATAGAAGCGAACACGGTGGTTAAGATAAGAAATAATATTATAGAAATATATTTATAAAAGGATAGGTCAAACTTTTTTCTATAATATTATTTTTATAATAGGCTAGGTCGATCTTTTTTCACGAACATGTCAGACTTAGGCTTTCTAAAAAGCCTATTTAATTTAATAGGTCATGTTTTAGGTCATCTAAAATGTCTATTAAGCTTAACAGAACGGCCTATTTAATTATATTATATAAAAATGTTGAAATTATACTATTTTAATATAAGTAGTATTATTATATATGTAATATTAATATAAAAATATAATTTAATTATTAGAATTAGATGGACCTAATTAAAAATAAGCCTATAAGCCCATTAAAATATAGATATGGTAGCTTATTTCATGAACATATAATATAATAAGTCTTTAAACATGCTAAACCAACCTTTTAAATAAGTCAGACCTAGATTTTGATTTTTTTTAAATAGACTAACGAGTCAGACCTAAGCTCCTATATGCTATATAAGCTAGTTTTATTTGAGGCAAAATCTGATTTAACTTGACCTGTTTCCATCCTTAACAATGATGGGGAGAGAAAACTGAATTTTGGTACACTTTACTTTTACCTTTTTTGTACAATTTAAAGCATTACTCATTTGTGTTAGATTCTTGTATTTATTTATTTGGGGTTATCTTATTTTTATAGTATCGATTATTCTTATAAGCTAAGTATTGCCCCTTATAGATATAATGTCTAGAATGTGATCTTCAAAATTTTCCCAATAACTCAAAATATTTCCACTATCTGCACATATATTTTGATTCATATTATCATAAATATATTAAAAGTATACACATGTTCGTTGAGGCAAAATGGGAAGAAGGACTTTATATATGAAGAGTTTGACCACAGTAGCACCGAAAGGAAAGTTTGAAGATTGAAAACAGACAAGAGGTTATTTAAGATGAGAAAAAGAATAACATCATATTTCTACCCAAAATTTGTATCATGGAGTTTATTTAGTCAAAATGTTGTTGTTAAGGTTATGAGATATGAGGAATTGTTAAAAAAAGTTATGATAAAGAGATTGGTGATTTATTATGCATGAAAAAGATGAAAGTCTATCTACTTAGTTCAACAACATACTTGTAGATAAGTATAAAAACTTTTATATTATCAACTACTGATACCATTTTAAATATCAAATACTTATGATTTGTTCATTAAAAGATGAATTGTTGATTCGGAAGAATTAGAAAAGTAAAATAATTGAAGTGAGATTTCCTTATTAATTGGGTTAATCTTCATTTTTTTATACAAATATATTTCATAGTTATTTTTATTTTTATTTCACTTAACAATAATTTAATATTTTAACTTCAATAAATTTTCTGAAATTTTTATAGTAGGGTCATAGTTCGAGCCGTTTTTAACTTCTTGCTTTGGTAGTTCAAATATCAGACACAAAAATAAAAAATAAAATATTTTGTTTTGGTAGTTCAAATTTTTAAATAAATTATGAAGGGTATAAAAGTCCTTATTAATAGTAAGGGGGAAAGTTTAATATTGGTGGATAGAGTGCTAATAACTTTCTCAATGCATAATCTACTATCGAGCTCAGAACTCTGGTTCCAAATTAGACATAATAGACAATTTTCTATATTTTAATCACAAAAACGTAATGATAACTCCAAATCATTCGGGTTTAGGTAAAAATCTAGTTTACCTAAGAAGCATGTAACATATTTGACAAACTATCAATAGCTACTTCTGCAAATTCAGAATAGATTATCTATGTCTCATACTAGAGGTCACTAAGACCATAGCAATCATCTTAGTAAAATCAATCTTCTTCTTACCTTTTCTACTAGATGAATAAGATTGTGACTGGAACTTTATGTACAATCTCTAAGAAAAACATTATTAGAGATTTGTCACTTACTCACCCAATAACTGTTTGAGGAACTCGTAGGTCTCACAATCAATGTTGCTTAGATGTTTACCATCGGACACGAACTAGTTATTAACATTGTCTTAGGTGGCATTGGATGCTTCAAGAGTGTTTACGAGTTTACATGGGAGCACATATGCAGTCCGACAAATGTGTATTACTTCATGTATTATTGCTTGTAATTAGTTGAAAATATATATTTAAATTAAAATTTTAATAATTAAGTATTTTTTTAACCAATTATAAACGATATTACATGAAGTGATACACTTTTAGAAGAGAAAATCTCAATCCAATTTACATAAGCTTGTATGTGGAGGATCGGAAGAAGATTGGAAATTAATTGATTATTCATGCATTTGTGTCGCCAACAATATATCCAGGCAAGCGAACATATGTAAATGAAATAGAGCTCAATGGGAAAATGATCATCTGCTTCATTTCAATTTTGATTGAAAATCCTTGAACCCTTTCCAAATATCTCGAGGAAAGATTTGAGGGTTTGGTCCAAAAAATTCCACAAGTGGCAGAACCAGTGAGGAAAAACATAATTAACATTCTTTTTGAAATAAATTAACCAATAATGTTTTTTTTTCTTATTTTGTAACCAGAAAATATTTCTCCAAGCCATATAGTAATCCCAACAGTTGAACCCAGTGGGATAAAAAGGTTGAGAGAATATTTTCTACTTTATTTGGGTTATCATCAAAGCCTTTTAAGTGATAAAAACTTTAGGATTTGAATTGTGGAATGTGTATAATTGCCTATACATCATTCCTTAGGATCTCTATAATGTTTGGTACAAACTAATCTGGTATTGAAAGGATAACTTCATAAAACTTATGAGTTTTGGAAGAAGATATAGGATGGAAGTAAAAATTAGGTAGAAACATTTTTGGGTCCAAATTTCAGCCCGATCCAACGGTGAACGAAGACGCAGTCGCAAATCTCTCGCAGCTGCTCTGAGTTCCTGCGGGTTGAGTTCTTTCAACTTCTCTCACTTTTCTATTGCCTCTTTTTTGCATAAACTGATTTCTCTGTTTGCCTCATCTCACTCCGATCCATTAGATTAAGTGGGACAAGTGGGTTTTGCCTAACTGAGTCTTTCTCCACATAGGAAGGGAGTCCAAACCCAACAAATCTTTCCCTCACAACTATGTACTTACTGTACCAACAACATGTACAATATTTGGTCTTGTACACACAATTGCGTACATTAAACTGCCTACAACAGATGCATAACGAACCCATTGCATATCTGATTTTTCAGCTTTGTTTGAAGGACACTGTTTAGCATTCAACTTAAAATGAGTAGCAAGAGGAGTGCTTACCACTTTAGCATTTTCCATCTGGAACTTTTGTAACACTCTCTTAATATAGTGTTCCTGTGACAGCCAAAGTTTATTTTCTTGTCTATCTCGCATGATTCTTATACCAAGAATCTGCTTAACAGCTTCCATGTCTCTCATAGCAAATGACTTGCCTAATTGCTTCTTTAACCTGTCAATCATGGAAATATTTTTCCCAACAATAAGCATGTCATCAACATACAATAACAGGATGATGGAATCACTATGAGCAAGCTTTCTAATGAAGACACAATGATCAGAAGTAGTCTTCTTATAGACTTGCTCACACATAACAGACTCAAACTTCTTGTATCATTGTCATGGAGCATGCTTCAAACCATATAGACTTTTTCTCAGCATACACACATAGTCTTCTTTCCCTTCAACAAGAAAACTATCATGTTGTTTCATATAAATCTCTTCCTTCAAATCACCATGAAGGAAAACATATTTTACATTCATTTGCTCTACCTCCAAATCAAGAGTAGCAGCCAAACTCAATACAATTCTAATGGATGACATCTTCACCACAGGAGAAAAAATCTCACTAAAATCAACACCTTTTTTTGTCTAAAACCTTTAATCACCAATCTAGCTTTATACCTTGGAGATGTAGAATTATTTTCTTGCTTCAACCTGTGAATCCACCTGTTTTTCAAAACCTTCTTCATTTTTGGCAATTTGACCAAATCAAAAGTGTGATTATCATGCAAGGACTTCATTTCTTCTTGCATTGCATCCAACCATTTCTTTTTTTCTTCATTCTCCATGGCCTCATGATTATATTTAGGTTCTCCTCCGCTTGTCACAACATAGTCATCAGAAGGGTACCTGGTAGATGGTTTCCTTTGCTTATTAGACATCCGAAGTTGAACTTGAGGTGGTTTAGGAGCATCACCAAGATTCTCATCTTGTGACATCTCATGTTCATCTTCACCAATATCAATGAGAAAATATAACTCATCTCTAAGCTGCTGATCACCAACATAATCATGTTACTCACCATTTTGAATGTTATTCTCAACTGTATCCAAATTATGTATAGGCATCCAAAATGGATCAATATCAGACAATCTACTATCTTTCTCGGGTGTAGTCTTCTTCATCTTATCAATGTCTTCAATGGTTTGATCTTCCATGAACTTCACATCACGACTTCTAACAACCTTTTTCTCAATAGGATCATACAACCTCTAGTCAAATTTATCTTCACCATAACTGGTAAAGATACACTGCCTTGTCTTCGCATCCAACTTGGACCTTTCATCCTTTGGAACATGCACAAATGTCTTCCAAACGAAGACTCGCAAATGATCATACCTGACATTCTTGCCAAACCAAATCTTGTTTGGCACCTCAACATTCAGAGCAACTGCATGACTAAGATTAATAACATGCACTGTCGTGTACAAAGCCTCACCCTAGAAATGTTTAGGTAATTTTGCTTCAAAAAAACATGCACCTAACTCTTTCAACCAAAGTTATAGTCATCTTCCCTGATAAGCCATTAAGCTGAGGAGCCTTAGGAAGAGTCTTTTCATGTCTAATACATTGCCGCTTGCAGTAAATATCAAACGGTCCACAATACTCACCACCGTTGGCAGTACGAATGCATTTCAGCTTCTTGCCATAACTTCACTCAACCAAAACATGGAATTGTTTGAACTTTTCAAGCACTTGGTTCTTTATCTTCAAAGCATAGACCCAAAGCTTCCTTGAAATCATCAATAAAAGTAACAAAGTAAAGTGCACCACCAAATGACTTTACATTCAATGGACCACAAACATCAGAATGCACCAATTCAAGCAACTCTGACATTCTTGAGGAAGGATGTTTCTTAAATGATACTCTAGTCTTCTTACCAACCATACAATGAGAACATTTTTCCAACTCTGCACTTTTCAATCCTGGAAGTACATCCTTTTTTGCTAAACAATTCAACCCCTTTTCACTAATATGACTTTGTCTGCGGTGCCACAAAGAAGCTTCCATATCCATGACATTCATACTTTCTTTAGCAACCAAAGCTTTTGTCAATACAATTTAGAAATTTTCTCCCTCTGGCCACAACCAACTTACCTCTGGTGAGTTTCCATTTTCCAGAACCAAAGTGATTATCATAACCACCATCGTCAAGCATCTGCATAGAGATCAAATTGAAACGAACATCTAGAGCATGTTTAACTCCTCTCAGCAAGAACTGCACTCCCATGTTGGTATGCAAACAAATATCACCAATACCAACTACCTTTGACACACCATCATTATCCATCTTCAATACTCCAAAATCACCAGAAGTGTAAGATGTGAAGAACTCCTTCCTTGGTGTAACATGCAGTGTAACACCACTATCAATTATCCATATACTCTCATCAGATACAAGATTAACTAAATCACGGTCACGAAGAATAATAAGATAGTCACAAGTGGCAGTAGTAACAGGATCATCATCACCATGATTCTTCTCGTTCTACTTGCCCTTCTTGTCTTAGTTCTCCCTTTTCCATTGAAAACAATTCTTTTGTATGTGACATGTTTTGTGACAATAATGACACTCCACATTCTTGTATTTGGACTTGGACTTACTTTTTTCCTTTTCTCTATCACCTTTCGATTCCTTTCTATGACTTCTTCCCCCGTTTTTAGTGACAAACACCCCAGAATGAGATGAAGTACCATGTGCCTTCCTTCTCATCTCCTCATTAAGAATACTTCTCTTTATACTCTCCAAAGAGACAATATGCATCAAGGGCTGAATTTATAACTGAAACTCGAAATGTTTTCCAAGAACCTGGTAGAGTATTCAGTAGCCATAGTCATAACACTTCATCATCAAACTTGATACCCATTCTTGATAATTGATCAAGGACACCTTTAAAATCATTGAAGTGATCTGAAAAAGAAGCTCCTTCCTTGTACCTCAAATTGATCAAGGAATTTAACAAGTATACTTTATTATTCTCTGATTTAGAAGCATACAAGGATTCAATTTTATTCCATAAAGATTTTGCATTTTCCTCATTAGCAATGTGATTGTAGATATTGTCTTCTACATATTGCCGAATGAAACCACAAACTTGTTGATGTTGAAAACTCCAATCTCATCAGATTTGGACTCTGGTTTCTCAGTAACAAACACATGAATATGCAAATTCTTCACAAATAATAAATCTTTCATTTTCCCTTTCCACAAGGGATAGTTAGTGGCATTCAAACATATCATTCTATATGTATTTGCCTTCATCATTCAAGCAAGTCAAATAACCTCAAACCCCAAAGAGCTCTGATGCCACTATGATGTGATATTTTCATCCATGAGTTACAACATTCTTCCATGGACTAAGTGAAAGAAGCATAGAAGTGGGTTTGACACTACATCTTGACCTAAAACCTTAAGGCATTAGGTCTATGAGTCCATCCACTTATATGTTCTTTAACTCATCCGTTTTTGCTCAATGTGAAACTTCTTCATTCACACTTGAAATACCCAACAATATTGTTGGAGTTTGGATCCTAGAACTATGACTCTATTTGGGTTAGTGGCCAAATTTTTTGTTTCGGACATAATAGTTTGTTTATGTTGGTTGGGAGTGTTAAACTTGAGGAATTCTAACAATATTTATGCTTGTAGGACCATTGATGATGACTCAACAAGCATGGATCGCGATCAACATAGTTCAACTATAAATATGCATCAAGGCAAAATTGGCTCGGTTAGTCTTGTGGCACATTGCTACAAACCAGAAAGGACATGGAACATGCATCAGATTGACCGAGACAGGGTGCATCAGGTGCACACAGGCAAAGCACATCAGCTGGTGCACCATCCTCAGACAGGATTTCCACATCAACTGGATCTGTCTCGGTCAGCAATGTTGCATAAGATGCACACGTGCAAGGGGCATCAACTGGATCTGTCTCGGTTAGCAATGATGCATCAGGTGCACATGGGCAATGCGCATCAACTGGATCTGTCTCGGTCAGTAATGTTGCATCAGGTGCACACAAACAAGCCGTATCAGCAGGATCTGTCTCGGTCAGAAGAGGCCATGGTGCATTAGACTAATCACAACCATACTCATCTGAGTTAGATTCATCATTGTTGAAAGAATTTATTTGAGAGGTTTTCCCCCTCAACAAATCGTCCTGGCAGTAGTGCCAATTTGTTGAAAGGTTATTTCTCTCTTTTGGTGTGTTTTTATTTTTATTTGATTAAGTAAGTGTAATTGGTTTTATTCTTTGTTCGCCATCTCGACTTTGTTGAAACAAATTCCAACGCAGGTATAATGGTTTCAAGAATATTCCAGTTACAACTTACTTCTTAATAATCATGTGAATACGTTATTCCTTCTTTGCCCTATCTCGGCTTTGTTAGAATAAATTCTAACGCCGGTATAATGGTATCAAAGCAATCCCCTATTACATAATTATTAAGTACCTTTGAATACCATCTCGGTTTTGTGGAATAAATTCCAACATCGATTTAATGGTAGTCTAATGTACAAAAGTGATGAATAGTTAGTTGTTAGAAACAAATAAATAAAGAACAAAATAATAATAAATTTAAGTGACATTTATTTATTTACTCCTTTTATTAACAAACCAAATTTCTTCCTTAAGGAAGGTTGGTATTAAAGAATAAATAAATTACGGAAACTAAATAACAATAAATAAAACTTAGTAAGTTAGCTTCATCACTTTTGTATATTAAAAGGTGTTTTCAACAAATAAATTTATTGATAACACTTTACTATTTTACAATTTACACCTCTTTCAAGATTCAATTGTAGTATAGTATATGGTTATGTCGAACCACAATGAATTGCCTAATAGAATGAATCAGATGAATATGTCAAATCACAAATAATGAGTAAACATATTTTCATGATTTTTTGTTGTTTTGCACATAAACAATTTAACAAGAAAAATAAACTACATATTAACAAATTCTTGAGGAGACAAGATCATTTTGAATAAGGAAAATATTTCTCAACTTCTTATGAGTTTGAACTACTTAGACAAGTTCTTATGTTTTACTTTGATTAACTCCAAACACCAAGTTTTAAA
>NW_017724935.1:0-5587 GCF_001865875.1 Lupinus angustifolius | reverse complement strand
CAGCCATAAAAGAGATTAGGTTGTCACACCCTAACCATTGGCGACTCTAATATTGAATGAGTGATGAATGTAAGATCTTAAGAAAAACATGCTTAACTTGGAAAATAAACTAAGTAGTACAACTACTTCTTAGTTTATTTGTTAAGTGTTTGAGACAAGTAATTTTATTGACTTGAAATCATTTTTTAGGTGATCAATCTAAAAAGAGCATTAAGTATTTATCAAACAAATAAAATTAACCATAGCACCAACTTGAATGATTAAAATTCAAACTTTTAGAATATAAGAAGAAGTAGAAATTACATAACCATATTCAAAAGAAATTGTTAGGAGCATGAGCCGTCCATCTAAGGATTGGATGCTTTTGAGTTCCAAACTTTTTTTTTCATTATTTTTTTCCAACCTCTTTTACTTTTTGAACTTTAGCTTCTATTTTTCTCGATCTCTTTTTGTTTCTTTTTCATTTTTGAAGATTGGGTTTTTCTTTTTCTTTTAAGAAGCAAAATCCACCAATTTTTTCCCCAACTTGATTCTTTCAAACTACTCTTTAAAATTTAATGCTCTTTTAGAACATTTTTTTTTTAATTTGGTTTTATGGGATAGTTCGAATTTTTTTTATTTCATTTGTTTTGGCTCAAAGGGGCTTACAAAGGATGTTTAACTTGGTTTGGACTTTTTGGCCTTTGGTTCAACTAATCAAAGAACATGGCTTGATCATTTCTTATCATTTTTATGCAATTAAGAGATTTAAAGATTTAAACAAGTTTAATTAGACAAATCAAATGTTAATTCTCACTCATGTATTTGGCTCACTCCCTCACTTTGTTTGGATTCGCACTTTTTAATAAAAAATGTTTGCAAAGATCTTGTTACATAAATTAAATTTTCAATTTGCAAAAAAAATTAAGTTATGACACTATGTGACTTTTTTCACAAAATTTCAGCATATATCTCATTTTGCTCAATGAAAGCTTAATTTAAAGTATGCTTAACATTTCCTAATCATGTGATCATGCTTCAAAGAATTTGTTTTAGCCATTTTTGTTTTCGGTTTTGATTTTTTTTTTTTGAGTTTTTGAAAAAACAAATTTGATTTTTACATATTTACACAATCTAGACAAGAAATTTTGTTTTTAAATTACATCAAGTCTTGTCCCCCTTTTTAAATAAAGGCTTGTCTTCAAGTCTTAAAAATTTGTGGGATTTACTTGATGTGATTTAAAAATTTGTTTAGTTTTTCTAAAAAATAAAAATATAAAATTAACATTACTAACAAAAAGACACTCTATTAATGTTAACTTGCTCATAACATAAATTTAAAACATAATGGGAAATAACATAAAGAAAGGCAACATAATATGAAATTTGAAATTTTTAGGGAAAAGAAACAAGTGGAAAAGTTTTTTCTCATTCTTCATGATCTTCCTTTTCTTCCTCTTCACTTGTGTCTTGGGACCTCTCCTCGGGCCACTTAGTCATTGCTACAAATTCTTCATAGGATCCTCCCTTGTAATTACGTTTCTTCCCAAAAATATTATGCAAACTTTTGTAGATATTCTTAAGCCCACGGTAGCATGCCTTTTGTTGCAAATTTTGCATGTGTTGTTCCTTCATTATGGCATCTACCTTAGAACTCATGGTTCTCCCATATCCGCTTGGTTGTGTTGAGTTTAAGTCACCAAACTTCTTTCTAAGCTCGGTTTGAGCTTGGGAAAGGGTTTTTTCTTTGAAATTTTTGGTGACATAAGCATGGTTGATCTCGGATTTGAGAGTCAGTGATAAAAGATGAAAGAATAATTGAAGGGATACATTTGTTAATGCAATCCCAAATAGCATCTGAGATCACTGCAGCAATATCTATGGAGTCTTCATCATAAATGGAGCTAATTAACTTTGCTTTAGGAAGAGGGATGTCCGAAACATGTGAGGTAGGCCATATGTTGGAGAGTATGAAGCTTGCCCACATTTGGGTTTGTTGTGTCATGCAAAATTTGAAAATGGGCGCAAACATGTTGAGCTCCAAGTCCTTCAAACATAGATTTTTCCTAACATATTCTTCTTCATGACTTTCTTCTTCACCCAAGTAGGATGCATTGAGCTTCACTTGGAAGTCACACAAGGCATGTCCTTCACTTGGTGGATTCCATGGGTTACCCAAGTATTCATTGATTACTTGCTTGTTGTAGAAAACTTGAGTCCCATTTACCCAAGTGTAGCGGTTTCTCCTTGCCTCACTTGATGTGATTGAGTTGGAAAAAAATTGTTTGACAACATCCAAAGAAAACATTTTCTTTGGTTGGACATTTTTTGCCATCCATATTTTTCTATGATGAAAAGAAAACCTCCAAAGTCATCCTCACTCAAGTTGACAATTTTTTCTAAAGTTATAGCATTCTTGAGTGTGATTTCTTTGAATTTTTCCTTAGCATCATTGGAGACAAATTTGGAGTTGTTGTTCTCCCTTGCGACTTCCTTTCCTCTCCTTGATGAACTTCGGAAATTCCTAAGAAAAGTCCACAATACATAAGAAAAACTCCAAAAGAGTTAAAACATAAAAATTTGCATGAGTGTATAGGTTTTTCATGAATTAAACCTCTTACACATTTTATTTGAAGAAGATTGAATAACAATAAAAGAAATTTAAAAATGAAAATAACTAAGAAGGAAAACTTACATGATGAAGGTAAAGAGAAAACTTGAAATGTTGAGAGAAAAAGTTTTTGAGTAAAAATGAGTTTGCAAATTTTGCTTGATGATTTGTGTTTCAAGAATGGGTGTTTATATAGGAGTTGGAAGTCCTTGGTCAAGGTCTTTGGTCAAGAAATTTCGGTCAAAAATTTAAGAAAAACTCCTCTTTTGAGGAAATTTCGGTTCGAAGGCACATAGCCTGGTCAGACATGCGCTAAGCGCATGGTCCCCCACGCTGAGCGGTGGGTCAATGATCCATGCTTGACCGAGTAATGAGCCTTGACCAAGACTTTTGACTATGTTATGGACCCCTTTTCTTTTATTTTTCAGTATTATGTATTTGGCCCATCAACCCATTTTTGAAAAAAAAGAACTTTTCTCTTGTAAAAAAAATTACTTTCCGAGTTGTGATCCTAAAAAATTATTTTCCGAAAAGAGAAAAAAATTAATTCTAACAAACAAACAAAAAGTAAAATAAGGACAAAATGTAGAAAGGGAAATAACATATTATATATCAAAATATATTGGGTTGCCTCCCAACAAGCGCATATTTAATGTCATTAGCTTGACATCAGTTATCGACAATTTACTTCTACTGCCCCGATGGTCCGGATTCACTTCTCAGGATTACATGGCCTTGTTCTCTAGGGTTTATTTCTATGTTAGCTGAAAATGTTGATTTTTCATTTTCAGCTATTTGTTTGGCCAACTGCCCCATTTGTATTTTCATATTCCTTAGAGAAGCATCAGTGTTTTTCTGATTTACCATGGTCATCTGCATAAACTGGTTCAAAGTATTTTCTAGTTTGATGCTTTTGTCCTGAGTTGGATGCTGATACTGATTATTCCGGGGGTAGAAGTTTTGTCTCTGAGGAAGGTCTTGCCTCCAACATTGATTCTTTTGAAATTGATCATTACCCCCTTGAGGGTAATTACCTTGAAAATTTTGCCTTCGAGGATTCCCAACAAAATGCACTTCTTCATTCTGGCAAACATTGGCATCATGATCCTCATTGCAATTGTCACACCTATAAATCTGCTTCTTTGAGGTTTCTCGTAACTGTTTTGGTAGATCATTGAGTTTATGGGTCACCTCTTCTAACTGTTGTTGAAGCAGTTTATGTTGGGCCAAAACGACATCAGCTGAGTTCATTTCAAGCATTCCACCTTGCCTAGGTGGTGGCCTTCGTTGGTGTTGCCTTTTCTGATCGTTTAATGCCATGGATTCGATAATGTCAATTGCTTCATGCAGAGGTTTGACCATTAAATATCCGCATGTAGTTGCATTTAATATCCATTTATGCTGCTGCTGAAGTCCATTGACAAAGATATTAATCCGGGTTTGTACATCGAATCCATGGTTTGGACATTTTCTGAGCATAGATTTAAATCCATCCTATGCCTCGCATATGCTTTACCTAGAAAGCTGGATAAAGGTGGTGATCGTAGTTTTCAAATCCACATAAATTTTCCTTGCGGAAAATATCTAGTCATAAATTTTTCTTCCACCAGATTCCAGTTATTCTGCATATGTTGTGGGAGATCGAAGAACCACTTTTTGGCTTTTCCTATTAATTTTAGCGGAACAAGCCTTAGAAAGATGGTCTCCTCTTCGGACTCGGAGATCCCAGCAGTACCAACCAACTCATAAAATTTAGTGAGATGGTTGTATGGATCTTCTTGGTCTAATTAAGCAAAAGTGTTAGCGTACATGAGTTGTACTAACGCTGTTTTCATTTCTACTGGCCTTTGAGAGCCAGAAGGTCTCCCGATTTTATCATGTTTCTAGGATTGAAGCTGACAAATCCTCCTATGTTGTTCTGATTTTCTGCCTTGGACTCATGATTGTCTACCATTTCTGTTACGTTTTCTTGAAAAATAGATTTTGCTTTACTGCCTTCTTTTGTGCTATTTTCAGTTTCTTGAGAGTTTTCTCTATTTCATGATCAAGAGAAAATTCAAGTTGTTTATTCCTGCTCATGCACAAAAAAAGGTTCTTCTGTCTATTTTCCAATAAGAATTAGTGGATAAATAATATAAATATTTAATAATTCACATTTTTGTACAAAGTAAAAAAAAATTGTACAAAAGAAAATAAGTTTATGCACAATTATTTGATGAATGACCTATAAATATAAAATGTTCTATTATTTAAGCAATTCCCCGGCAGCGGCGCCAATTTGTTGAAAGAACTTATTTGAGAGGTTTTCCCCCTCAATAAATCGTCCTAGCAGTAGTGCCAATTTGTTGAAAGTTTATTTCTCTCTTTTTGGTGTGTTTTTATTTTTATTTGATTAAGTAAGTGAACTCAGTTTTATTCTAGAGAACTCGGTTTTATTCTTTGTTCGCCATCTCGACTTTGTTGAAATAAATTCCAACGCTGGTATAATTGTTTCAAGAATATTCCAGTTACAACTTACTTCTTAATAATTATGTGAATAAGTTATTCATTCTTTGCCTCATCTCAACTTTGTTAGGAATAAATTCCAACACCGGTTTAATGGTATTCTAATATACAAAAGTGATGAATAGTTAGTTGTTAGAACAAATAAATAAATAAAGAAAAAAGAATAATAAATTTAAGTGACCTTTATTTATTTACTCTCTCTCAGGTTCATATTATTAACAGGCCAAACTTCTTCCTTAAGGAGGTTGGTATTAAAGAGTAAATAAATTACGGAAAGTAAATAACAATAAATAAAAGTTAGTAAGTTAGCTTCATCACTTTTGTATATTAAAAGGTGTTTTCAACAAATAAATTTATTGATAACACTTTACTATTTTACAATTTACACCTCTTTCAAGATTAAATTGTAGTATAGTATAAGGTTATGTCGAACCACAATGAATTGACTAATAGAATAAATCATATGAATATGTCAAAACACAAATAATGAGT
>NW_017724934.1:0-765 GCF_001865875.1 Lupinus angustifolius | reverse complement strand
GAGAGTCTTTCAATGAAACTGGAGAAAAAGTCTCTTTATAATCAATCCCTTCCTTCTGAGTAAAACCCTTAGCTACAAGACGCGCCATATACCTCTCCACATTAGCATTAGAATCATGCTTGGTCTTAAAAATCCATTTGCAACCAATGAGTTTCTTACCTTCTGGTAATGGTTCAAGTTCCCAAACTTTATTGTCTTGCATGGATTTATACTCCTCTCTCATTGCTTCAATCCACTTTTCCGAATTGGAACTTTGGATGGCTTCACGAACGTTTAATGGATCATTATCCATTAAGCCATCACCCTCATGTTCCAGGAGAAAACAAATGTAGTCATCTAGAATTTCATTTCTCCATTCTCTAGTGGATCTACACAAAGCTATTGGCTCTTGTAACTCTTGTCCATGTTCTTGAGGGTTTTGTGTTTGTCCTTCATGAATTACCAACTCACCTTGAGTAGGGAAAGTATCATCAACTATGTCTTGAGGAGGTTCCAAATTTGCTTCATCAAAAGCAACCATATGAATCACATCTGGAATTGATACGAATTCTTCCTCTAAGACAAAGTTTCTAACCTTATCGCCCCCCTCAAACTCAATTTCCTCAAAGAACGTGGCTGTACCCGTCTCAAATATGGATTTTAAATTTGGGTCATAAAATTTATAGCCCCTTGATTTTTCAGAGTAACCAATAAAGTAACTGTTCACTGTACGGGAGTCCAATTTCTTTTCATGAGGCCTATAAGGCCTTGCCTCAGTTGGACATC
>NW_017724933.1:0-428 GCF_001865875.1 Lupinus angustifolius | reverse complement strand
GATCTAAAAATGATAATAGATTTAATCATGCCAAATATGATCTAAAAATGATAATAGATTTAATCATGCCAACAAATCCCAAATTAACTCATTTTAGGAATATTAGTCCAATAAAGTCTAAAACACTAAACAATGTGAAACATAGTCAATTAGGCACCAAGAATCACCAATCATACTAAATTAAGGTTATGAATAGTGTGTAATATATTGCACATCAAATTCCCCCACACTTAACCTTTTGCACTCCTGGGCAAAATCAAGAAATAAGGCTATGCTAACCAATATGCACCAAAGTGAGTCATGCAAGAATATCACAAAAACTAAAAACCTAAGAAAATCACATATTTCACAATGAAATCTAGGAGATGCAATGAAATGGGAAAATTCAAACACACAAGAGTAAAAGAATCAAATCAAAATATCCATGA
>NW_017724932.1:0-1967 GCF_001865875.1 Lupinus angustifolius | reverse complement strand
GTAAGTGTTTACACTCAAAGCACTTCATGAAAACAAACACAACCATATGCTTGACAAGCCTCTAACATCAACATCATAAGCAAGGACTTTTCAAGGTTGTAATGGGGCCAAGGACAAGGTAGGATAAATATGGGATATGTAGGTAAAACCAAATGGAATATAGGAGCAATGGGGAATAGGTAAAAAGTAAGCAAAAATCAACCCAAAATAAGACCAAATCTCTAATTCCAATCTTCTTTGCCTTTTGTCCCATACTTTTATTCACTTTTGTTTTTCTTTCTGTTACTTTTCTTTTTGTTTTTTGTTTTTTTTATGAACACTTATGTACGCAATTGTATTAACCATCATTAAGACATAACCAAGAATCCACAAGATTTGAAGAACAATGCACCCTTTCTTACTTAATACCCATTCCCAAAACAATTCCAAAGCTCCAAAATTCCCTAAGGTTAAGACAATCATGGTTTTTCACTTATATGCTTGTAATGAGCTAAGTAACAATGAAAGAAGTAAAAGTCTCAAAGGGGCTATCAAAGGATAAATTCGTTCAAGGTAGGCTTATATGGCTAAGTGGCTTATTCAATAGAAATGCCTAGATCACTTCAATATGTGCATGTGAATATCAAGTATCAACAAGAAACAAGTCAAGTTCTAGAGTGCAAGTAATCAAGAGTGCAATCACACATGAAAGAATATTAGATGGCATACAACAATCCATCCACAATTAAGGCTCAAATTCTCACAAGGGACAAGTCTATCACAATTGTTTCAACATCTTAATTCTCAAAAGCAACTTGACATACAGAAATGCATGGATTCATACCACAAGATATCAAGACTTAAGTGAATGAAAGTATGGGAGAAAATGCCCAAGCCTAAGCAAAACCTAAAAGTCAAAGAAAAACATGCATCAACAAAAGCTACAACCTACAATAGTCTCCCCCCCCCCACTTAAACTACATATTGTCCCAATGTAGCACAATCAAAAAATCCAAACATACATATCAATCAATGGAATTGGACAAGTGCAATAAAAAGGTAGATAAGAGAAATAAAAACTCCCTGATTCATGGAGTGGGGAAGTGGGTTCAACCAATGAGTCATCCTCCACAAGTTCATCCACTAAGGAAGGATTTGTGAGGAAAGGCTTGAGGCGATGCCCATTAACCTTGAAGCTCTTATCTGTGGATTCACTTTTGATTTCTACAGCACCATAAGAAAACACATTAGTAACAACAAAAGGACCAATCCACCTAGAACGAAGCTTACCACTCATGAGTCCAAGCCTAGAGTTGTACAACAACACTTTTTGACCAACCAAAAATTCCTTTCTAGAAATCAAGTTATCATAGAATCTTTTGGTCTTCTCTTTATAGAACTTAGAGTTCTCATAGGCTTATAACCAGATCTCATCGAGTTCATTCAATTGGTGCTTTCTTTTTTCACCATCTTGATCAAGAGCCAAATTACAAGTTTTCACAGCCCAGTATGCACGATGTTCTATCTCTATAGGAAGATGACATGCTTTACCAAAGACAACCCGATAAGGAGACATCTTTATGGGTGCCTTATAAGAAGTCCTATGTGCCTAAAGAGCATCCTCAAGTCTGTTGCTCCAATCCTTTCTGTTAGGCTGCACCATCTTCTCCAAAATCCTCTTTATCTCTCTGTTTGAAATCTCAGCTTGCCCATTACATTGGGGGTGATAAGGTGTGGAAACTCTATGAACAACCCTATATTATTTTAGCATAGCTTGCATGGATCTATTTCAAAAGTGGGTGCCTTGGTCACTAACAATGGCTCTGGGTATGCCAAACCTGCAAAAAATATGAGACCTAACAAAATCCATAACAACCCGAGCATCATTAGTCCTGGTGGCCTTAGCTTCCACCCATTTAGAAACATAATCAACAGAAAGTAGAATATAGTAAAAGCCAAAAGAAACAGGAAATGGACCCATGAAATCA
>NW_017724931.1:0-1902 GCF_001865875.1 Lupinus angustifolius | reverse complement strand
AAAATCCAGAGTCCATCACCTTTCGTGCTGTCTTTTGGGTACCAAGATGGCCACCCGTTGCAAAAGAATGACAAAACTGAAGGACTGACTCAATCTCATGATCTGGAATGCATCTTCTAGTACCTGGTCAGTACACAATCTCCACAAATAGGGATCGTCCCAAACATAATATTTAGAATCACTCTTAAGTGTATCATTTTGAGCTCTAGATGTAAGTGGAGAAAAAACAGATGCAACCAAATAATTTACAATATTGGCAAACCAAGGGGCGGGGAAAGAAACAGAAATATTCAAAAGTTGTTCACCAGGAAAATCATCTCTGATAGGCATCATATCAACAACTCCTTCAATCCTGCTCAAGTAGTCAGCCACCAAATTTTGTGCTCCACTCCTATCACGGATCTCCAAATCAAACTCTGTCTTGGATCAAGAGCATCCATCTAACCAACCTTGGTTTGGAATAAGCTTTCTTCAATAGGAACTTCAAAGCTGCATGGTCAGTGAAAACAACAATTCTAGAACCAAGTAAATAAGACCTAAACTTATCCAGTGCAAATACAATAGCTAAAAGCTCTTTTTCGATTATGGTGTAACTTGCTTGTGCAACATCTGAAGTCTTAGAAGCATAATAAATTACCATAGGCAGTTTGTCCACCTTTTGAGCAAGGCAGCCCCCAATGCATAATTAGAAGCATCACACATCAGCTCAAAAGGGACTGTCCAATCAGATGCCTGGATAATAGGGGTGGTGATCAAGGCTGTCTTGAGGCAATCAAATGCCTCCATACATCTCTCATCAAAATCAATTTTGCAACAGGTTGGATAGTGGAAGAGCCTTCTTGCTAAAATCTTTAATGAACCTGCGATAGAAACCTGCATGACCAAGAAAAGAGACAAACCTCTCGACACAAGAGGGGTAAGGCAATTGTGAAATAATATCTATCTTGGCAGGGTCTACCTCGATTCCCCTATTTGAGATCATATGCCCCAAAACTATGCCTTGCTCTACCATGAAATGAGATTTTTTGTAATTCAGAACAAGGTTAGTTTCGACGCATTAATGAAGAACTCTATCCAGACTATCCAAACATGCATCAAATGAAGATCCATAAACTGTAAAATCATCCATAAACACCTCTATGCAATTCTCTAAAAAGTCACTGAAAATGCTGACCATACACCGCTGGAATGTGCCAGGGGCGTTGCATAGGCCAAAAGGCATCCTCCTATAGGCAAAAGTGCCAAAGGGGCAGGTGAATATGGTCTTAATATGGATCTGGAAGTACCCAGAAAAACCATCAAGAAAACAGTAATGAGATTTACATGTTAAGCGCTCAAGCATCTGATCAATAAATGGTAAAGGAAAGTGATCCTTTCATGTAGCTTGGTTGAGCCTCTTGTAATCAATGTAGACCCTCCAACTGTTATGCACTCTCGTACGAATCAACTCATCTATCTCATTTCTCACCATTGTAATTCCTGTCTTCTTTGGAACCACCTGAAATGGGCTCACCCAATGACTATCAGAAATGGGATATATAATCCCAGCTTGTAAAAGCTTTGTGACCTCTTTCTTCACAACCTCAAGGATGACTGGATTGAGTCTCCTTTGTGGTTGTCTCACTGGTTTAGCTCCATCTTCCAAGAGTATCCTATGCATGCACATAGATGGGCTAATACCAGGAATATCAGCTATGGTCCAACCAATTGCCTTCTTATGCTTCTTCAACACTTGCAACAACTTATCCTCTTGATCAGCATCAAGGGAGGTGGAAACAATAACATGAAG
The DNA here is from genome assembly GCF_001865875.1 of Lupinus angustifolius. Lineage (NCBI taxonomy): Eukaryota > Viridiplantae > Streptophyta > Magnoliopsida > Fabales > Fabaceae > Lupinus > Lupinus angustifolius. The sequence continues at coordinate 113 of NW_017724931.1, read as the reverse complement.
CTTCTCATCATCCTCTATGTAAGCATACATGAGGTTTTCAGACAAAGGTTTAAGCTCCAATACAGGTGCCTGCAAAACAGATGGAACCAAAGTAGCAGACATAGATTCTGCAA
>NW_017724930.1:0-1036 GCF_001865875.1 Lupinus angustifolius | reverse complement strand
AATATGTTTAATGAAGTAGCCATCTGTCCCATCTGGGTGGTGAAATTCTGAATGGAGGACTCTTGTCTCTGAATGGAAGCTCTGGTCTCTTGCTGGAATTGCATATTCTGCAATGTCATTTGCCTCACCAATTCTTCTAATGAAGGTTCACTAGATGCAGGAGCAGGATTGCTATTCACTTTTGTTGCCTCTACTGTTGGATTGGGGGAGACACATATGGTCTATTTTTTGCAACATTATTATTCTAAAATGATGGCCCTGGATGAGACTGTGAAGGATCAGACCATCTAAGATTCAGATGATTCCTCCAACCAGGGTTGTATCTGCTTGATGAAGGATCATAATTCTGTTGTTGTTGTTGAGGTCTGTTGTTGTAAATATTTGCAGCATAGGCCTCAGGATGGTCACCAGTTTTGGGCTCTAAGAGAGAAGGACAAACATCAGCATAATGGTCATTTGCTGTGCAAATGCCACAAACTCATGTTGCAAGTGGAGGTTTCTGCTGATTCATGGCAAGTTGAGTGACCGAGGCAGCAAGGGAGTCAATTTTTTTTCTCGAGTTTATCTTGTCTTACCGTATCTGTCCGAACATCATGGACACCTCTGACCACTATAGCATCACTACTTCTTGCACTGAACTGTTGAGAGTTGGAAGACATCTTCTCAATCAAACCTCTAGCCTCAAAAGGGGTCATATCTCCAAGTGCACCATCACTAGCAGCATCAATGATATTCATTTCCTTGTTGTTCATACCCTCATAAAAATAGCGAGAAGTTGTTCAAAGATCTGATGATAGGGGCAGCTTGCACAAAGTCTCTTGAATCTCTCACAATATTCATATAAACCTTCTGCATGTAGTTATCTGATGCCAGAAATATCTTTTCTGATTGTAGTGGTCCTGGAGGCAGGAAAGAAGTTTTCAAAGAAGATTCTCTTCAGGTCATCCCAACTAGTAATATAACCAGGGTTCAAGTAATACAACCAATATTTTGAAGCACTCTCAAGTGAATGTGGGAATGCCTTCAAACATATGTG
>NW_017724929.1:0-1056 GCF_001865875.1 Lupinus angustifolius | reverse complement strand
ATACACAAGCTTTCGTATGTGAAATCGGGTGCAACCAACTCCCTTAATGTCCTCTCATGTGGGATTTGAGTTGGTTCAGTCATATTTTCAGAGTATGCAACAGAATGCACAGAAATAGCAGAATGCACAGAAACAGCAGAATCAGTATCACTATCAGGTAGATTAACACTAAGATGAAAAGACTCACTATCTAAATTTAAATTCCTAACTTGTCTAACCAAACTATGAAATGTTCTATCAATTTCAGGATTTATTGGATGCAAAGAGTTAGGATTTGCCCTAGTCATGAACTAAATGCAATAGTAAGAAACATGTAGAGCAGTAAGGGAAATACATGGTAAATTTCAGTGATCACCCAAAGCTTTGCATCAATAAAATCCTAATACCATAGAAAACATACACAAAAGTTTCAGGACAAAAATCAAAGCCTAACTAATTTAATTAAATGAAACAAAATCAAAACAATTGGAAAAATAAACTTGTAAAATAAAAAAGAAATAGTAAAAAGACTATTTTTGGATTTTCAGGTGGGCTTCTATAGATGCAGTGTGTAGAGAAAGAACCGTTGGATTTTTCTACCCCAAATACATATATAATACGTCCAATTCTGATCAAATATTCCAAAGTTATGCCAAAAATAGAAAATCAACAGTAAAACTAGTCACTACTTGTTTGTATCTCACAACCAGCAACAAGGTGATTGGATATGATGCATCCAATATTCAATATGTGATGAAAGAAGTGTGGAAATAAAGTTTCATGCAAAACTTCCAACCACAACTATATTAACCAACATACACCCGAATCAACCAACACAAATAGTTAAACAAGACAGCAAATAGCAAATAGTGAATGCTACAGGTGCAAACAACAAACAATGAATGCTAGAGGCAGATTTTTGAAACCCAAACATAATGGTTATTCTAAGACACACACTAAACTATACTTAGAACCTTTGACAAGAACCGATAATCCTCGGCAGCGGCGCCAAATTTGATCGAGGCCGTACCCGATACAAATAATATAACAATTAAAAACTGCAGTACTAGGAAGTGA
>NW_017724928.1:0-361 GCF_001865875.1 Lupinus angustifolius | reverse complement strand
CGATTAACAAATTCACACGAACTAAGCATTCATGCACTAGAGAGAGTAAATCAACTAAGTGAAGATAAACTCAACCAACCAGTTTCTAAACAATGGCATTAAGCAAACCATATTCAGAAATAAGATAATAGAAATCAACAATAAAGAAACCGAAAATACATTAATAACATAACATCAAGAGTTGTGATACATTACCAAAGGAACTTAGTCAAAAAATTAAGCCTTCCATGGCAATGGAAGAACAAACCAAAAATGAGAAATGAAGAAGGGGTGAAACCCTAGCAGAGCAAAAATAGGGAAAAAGTGTAACGCCCCGAAAAATACTTCTTAAAAACATTGCGGAAAAATGGGTAAATTTTTT
>NW_017724927.1:0-833 GCF_001865875.1 Lupinus angustifolius | reverse complement strand
AGTTCAATAAAGGCGGAAACTACATCGCCACTACATATACAAAATCACCAGATACACAGCCCCCATCAAAAACAAACAAAAGGACATCGACTGGCCCCCAAGCTGACTCAGAAGATTCCAGGAATGCTGGACCCCTCACTCGGGTCCTCCTCCTCTTCTGAGTCCGACACGAGGTTAATCACCTCCACCGAACTCTCCACATTCACGAGTTCAATGACCTTGTCCTCCTCCTCTTCTTCCTCCACTTCGCCATGCCACAACCCAGCGGCATAATTTAGTGGGGATGACATTCTCAGACTCGGAGTCTTCTTGCAAGGACCCCCTCCAAGAACCCGGCTCCTCTGGGCTCTGCGGGATGATGGAGCATCCAAACAATCCGCCCACGTCCTATGACTGTGGGAGGAACCAGCACCGTCACTTCTGACTGGCGGGTGTCGAGGTCCAACATCTGGAGACATCAGACCCGTTGGCGGCAAGGTGAAAGAAGCGTCGATGTAAGCGTCAGGGTGAGGGATCATCATCGATGACCCGTTGCACTCCATGTGCAACGACAGACTGCAGGGACTTGTGTAAGTGTATCGATGCTCATCACTGACCCATTGTCCCGTCGGGGACATCGTGAAGTGATAGCCGCGAATGTGGGTGTTGTTGTTGGCCATCTGCATAACAAACATATACAAAACAAGAACAATACAACAGAGAGAGTAAGACATCTAATGAACATAAATTCATTGACGGCGTGGACTTACTCAGAATATCACACTCAGACATAAAATATATTTAAACATATAATTCATCATTTATCACCAACATCATGAAGAAATTCATAACTT
>NW_017724926.1:0-265 GCF_001865875.1 Lupinus angustifolius | reverse complement strand
CCCCTAGTTCACGACCTCAAGTCAGATACTTGCCCAACAAGGCATAAACACAAACAATGCTTTCATACCTTTATGGAGTCATGCTTCACATCTAAGACATGATCTCATTCCACAACCTTTATATCACAACACACCCTACCCGGGTTCATCACATTGTTCTTAATATCATTTTATATCAATCTTCCCACACTGTCCCTTGCCCAAGCGGGGACCAGTCGCTCAAGCGACAATTCCTCTTTAAATCCTAAATCAACTGGAGCTTTCC
>NW_017724925.1:0-18350 GCF_001865875.1 Lupinus angustifolius | reverse complement strand
AATCGGAAATAAAATTTCAAGAATAAAACTCAACTAGAGTTTCGTCTAAGTCCTTACCGAAAATTCCCAGAAATTCATTTTCGAATATATAATTAATGAAAATATTAGTAAAATCTTATAATTCAAACTCGTAAAATTCGCGGTGTTACAAAAGGGAAATGTCTTTGTGTTTCAAAATAAGGCAAAGTGAAGTATGTGTTTTTGGAGTGGGGAATCCGAATTTAACCCCTCCAACACACATAAACCGAATTGGGCCTAAACAATGGGCCCAAAGCTAAATTACAATAAGAACATCTCCTAAATTAAAAATACAATCTTCACTTCAACACATATCTTCGACTTCCATAAGGCCCAAAATGCCATTGGTGCCAAATGTGATCTGAAAACGATAATAAATTTAATCAGGCCAAATAATCCCAAATTATCTCATTTTAGGAATATTAGTCCAATAAAGTCTAAAACACTAAACCATGTGAAACAAAGTCAATTAGGCACCAAGAATCATCAATCGTACTAAATTAAGGGTATGAATAGTGTGTAATATATTGCTCATCACTAGGTTTTCGCCTAGTCCAATGCTCATAAGGTGTTTTGGCATTTGCCTTAGTTCGCACCCTATTAAGAATATAAGTTGCAGTCTTAAGTGCCTCTCCCCAGAGTGACTCTGGTAAGGTAGAGTGAGAAATCATACTCCTTACCATGTCCTTAAGAGTCTGGTTTCGTCTTTCAGAGACACCATTCATGCTAGGCGATCCTGGCATGGTGTACTGTGGGACTATACCACATTCCTCTAGGTATTTGGCAAAAGGCACTGGACGTTGTTCACTTGAACCGTCATATCTACCGTAGTATTCACCACCACAGTCGGATCGGATGCACTTAATCCTTTTGCTGAGTTGATTTTCAACTTCAGCCTTAAAAGTTTTGAACACGTCCAATGATTGGGACTTTTCATGAATTAGAAAAATGTATGCATAATGAGAATAATCGTCTATGAATGATATGAAGTATCGTTGACCATTCTAGGAAGCCGTAGGGAATGACCCACAAATATCCGTATGTNATGAATTAGAAAAATGTATGCATAATGAGAATAATCGTCTATGAATGATATGAAGTATTGTTGACCATTCCAGGAAGCCATAGGGAATGGCCCACAAATATCTGTATGTATTAATTCTAAGACGTCTGAAGCTCTATATGCACCATATTTCGATTGTTTGGTTTGTTTTCCGTTTATGCATTTGACGCAAACTTTAAGGTTTGTGAAGTCAATGGAATCTAAAATCCCATCTGACACAAGACTCTCAATTCTCTTTTGAGAAATGTGACCTAGACGCTTGTGCCACAATGCACCTAAATTATTATTTTCAATTTTACGCTTAGTACCACGTGATTCCACATTTAGGGTTTCGCTATAATCAACTATAGTATTCAACATATAAAGATTATCATTTAACATAAGTGAACCAGTTCCAATAACATTTGAATTTAAAGACAATTGAACTGAATTGTTTCCAAATAAACAACAATATCCAAATTTGTCCAAATAAGAAACATAAATTAAATTCCGTCTAAATGAGGGTACGACAAAAGTGTCTTTCAAATCTAAATAAAAACCATTACATAATAACAATCTAAAATGCCCTCTAGCTTCCACTTCTACCGACTTTCCATCACCAACATAGATGTATCTTTCAACATAATTAGGCTTTCGGTAGCTCAGGCAACCATGCATTGAAACACTAATGTTAGAAGTTGANAGTTGAACCGGAGTCTAACCACCAGGTGTTTTCAAGTACTAAAGTTAAATTGACCTCAGAACAGACCAAAGTAAGAAATGTACCTTTCTTAACACGCCAGGCGTGATACTTTATACATTTCTTCTTTTGATGTCCAGTTCCTTTCCAAAAGTAACAGACATCAGCATGCTTCTGTTTCTTTTGCACTGGACCCTTAGCAGCTTCATTCTTAGGCTCTAAAGTGATTTTCCTTTTGCCCTTGTCTTTAGAGGTACTAACATAATGGGCACTTTCAGTCCTTTCTCGCTTCAGTCTTTCCTCTTCTTGCACACAAAATGAAATGAGCTCATTTAGAGTCCATTTCTCCCTTTGACAGTTATAAGAAATCTTAAACTGACTGAATTGTGCAGGAAAAGAAAGTAAGACCAAATGTATGAGTAAGTCTTCCGACATCTCAAGCTTAAGGGCCTTAAGTTTTGAAGCAATATTGGACATTCCCATAATGTATTCCCTTATGTTTTCCTTGCCTTGATACCTCATGGAAATCAAGTTCTGTAATAGAGTACTTGTTTCCACCTTATCCCTCTTTGCAAAGTGTTTTTCAATCTCAGCAAGGAAAACTTTGGCACTGTTTATCTCATCTAAGATAGTACCCCTAAAGACCTCTGGAATGTCGTGTTTAATAATCATTAGACTCATGCGATTAGAGCGATCCCACTTCTCATAATCCTTCTCTTCAGAGGCACTGAACTCCAAAGGAGAAGGGGGTTGCTCTACCCTTAATGCATAGTCCATATCCATGCAGCCAAGAACAATTTTCATGTTCTCTTTTCAGTCCTTAAAATTTTCTCCATTAAGGACTAGAACCGAATTTAAATTTGCAGATATAGAAGCAATTGATGTAGCTGAATCAGACAAAAGACAAAATATTAAAATATGCTCACAACTTAAATTTATCAATGTGCTTAAACAATGCTATGTCCAAATCAAGATACCTAGTGCACCATTAATATCAAGTCTTTGGACAGTGATATTAATTGCAAGTGGTACTCTTGTTATAATGATCAAAAATTTACAATAAGACATGTCAACTGATGAATCCCTCTTTGGATTGATTCATCAGTCACATGTATAAAAATTTAGAATTATAACATGTTTATCATCATAGGTGTGTATGATCTTCGACCAAATATAAACTTTCCTTTAGGCCAATTAATACTTGCATGAATGATCATACACACTTACATCCAATATTCCTCATGAGTTATATCCATGAAAGGTCACTTTGGCGACATTTCACTTCAATTAGCTCACTTGAAATAACAGACAACTTAAAGACAACCAAATAACAATCAAAGTCAATGCACAAAGATCCCAAAGCCCCAAAAATCTTATTGTACACTCGCTTGGGCAAGGTAATCTCGCTTGGGTGAGGTACACTCGCTTGGGCGAGGTACTCTCGCTTGGGCTCAATAGAAGACAAAGCTTATGTTCAGTTCTCGCTTGGGCGAGGAACCCTCGCTTGACCGAGGTACTCTCGCTTGAGTGCAATAGAAGCCAATGCTTCTGTTTAGCTCTCGCTTGGGCGAGGCACTTTCGCTTGAGCGAGCCCTATGTCGCCCGTACTCTCGCTTAGGCGAGCTGTCGCTTGGGCGAAGCATCTTCTCGCTTGGGCGCAATAGAAGCCAATGCTTCTGTTTAGCTCTCGCTTGGGCGAGGCGCTCTCGCTTGGGTGAGGAAATCTCGCTTGGGCGAGGTACTCTCGCTGGAGCGAGAGCTCTGCGAAAGAAAACGATCAGGATGATTTCTGCATCGTTCTTCTCCGAAAAATCACCCATTCATTTCGAATATATATATACACACAGAAAATCAATCAATTACTATCCTAATCGATCCATGGCATAAACTAAAAAACCAAAACACTAAATCAATCCATATTTTGGGGAAGAAAAGATGAAACCTAATTTCACACATGAATCAAATTAGGGTGGCTCTGATACCAATTGTTGGAAATTATCCATCTATAATCCTCAGATTGAATGCGGAAATCCTTATGATCATGGCTTCGTTCCCATAACCCAATGTTTATGCCCATACATAAACCCATATGGAACAACCATGATCCAGATCGAAGAAACCCCAATTGATTTCATGGTGAAGAAGAAGAAGAACATACTTTGATTAGTCATATGGAATCTCGAAGGTGTGATGATCTTCCAGATGTTAGAGCACTTGTTGGTTTTCCTTATGCTTCTCTAGAGGGGAATGAGAAGGCTCAAAAGCTAAGTGTTGTGTTTTCACTTATGCCATTCTGAATGGTGTGTTTGCCTTATAGACAAGTCCTTGTCTTAACACACCTTTGTCTCATCAGTTACTCACCAAAACCTATCGCTCTACAAATGGGGACCATAACCCATAAAAGTAACCGAAGCAGTTACTACTTAAGATGCAATAATTCTTATTCAGTCCCTTCATCAAATCAGAAATTGCCTGAAGGTATCCACACTATAATATTTCATGCCACATATGCCCTTAGCCACCAAATTAATTCTTGAGGATCATTTTATATTTTGACTAATTAAATATTGGGCATAACACAATTATAGAATTATATTTGTGACCCATAAATTGTCAGAAATTCTAACATGATTTTCTCATTCTTACTTGTTTCATCAAGATTCAAGCATGACTTCTACCATTTTAACAGTTGAGAAATATAAACCATAGGATTACCAATATTGGTTATAGTGTGGTTGCATATGATGAATTTCGATATGTCACCTTGAATTGCAAATATTCCTTGTTTTCATCAGGAGACAAAACATTTGATTAGAACTCTTTGCAAAAACAACTTGTAACATTATTATTTTTTTCAATTTTTTTGGAGTTTCTATCGCTTTCTTTACTCACCATAATATTTGGGGTTGAGTGTTGATGGAAAACAATGACTGAATGGCTGAATAATAGGTTTGATGAAAGAGTTATTTGACATAGAATAAGGAAATAGTTTGACTAGAGCCAGCTAGTTGGCAAGATGCCTAGGAGAGTGAAACAATTATGATTTTCCCGTTTTTGTTAGTCCCACAAGATGCAAGTTTTCTACCAACTTGAAAGGGACAAATTGTTTATCTAAATTGATTGATTAAATTATATGAACTCAACCTTCTATATTTATAGTAGAAAAGTCCATATATGAATCCCTTAATTTCAGGAAAATAAAATTAGAAAGATAAATATATAATATAATTCAATAATCATATATTTAATCATAATTATTTATAGAATGATTTAATTATCTCAATAATTTTTTATTATTTAAATAATCTCAACAAAGGGTAAAGAAGTTAACCTCCAACTAGAGAATTGAGAATATCATATGAGGTTTAGAAGGAAGTTAAATGATTTTGATCATCTTTGGCAGGGGTAAGCATGGGATAAGTTGAATTAAGTAAGATTTATCCCTTATCCGATCCTAAATATTGGTGTTGTTAATTTTTTGAACCTGAACCTAGACCCGTAGTTAAACTAACACTACATGTCGAGCATGTCAACCTTTGAACTTAACTGAATCCAACAAGACCCAATTAAATATAATGCATTCTCATTTTAGATAAAGTGTTCTCAGTATTACTTATTATTATGCTTATTATATTGACATTTAAAATGACTTATGTACACATATTGTTAATTATATATATATATATATATATATAAATGTAAAAATTAGAGAATTAATGATATTTTCGACCAAAGAGTTGTCATTACTCTGTATGCAATTGAATAGAGACACATATACAAATAGTGAGTGAGTGATTATGGGGTGGTTCGAAACGGGTTAGGCTTATCCCCTACCTGACTCTCATTCAACCATTAGAGATGATAAGGGTTTGGATGTGCCCTACTCTCAATGTTGAGTTTTGGCACTAATCTTGTTCTTACAACATTAGCACAACTTCCTCCATCCACAATTAGGGTACACAAATGGCCTCCCACCAAGCATCTAGAGTGAAATAAGTTCTCTCTTTGGGTGGTCTCATTCTCCTTGGCTTGGCTACCCAAGAGCCTCATCTCCATGAGTATGTCACCTTCTAGCAAGAACACTTCTTCTCCATCACTTTCTGCTCCACTTGAAGTTTCTGATTGGAACTCCACTCCTCCACTTTGTGGGGCATTGTGATGTAATATGCCCATGGCCTATACATTTGAAACACTTCACATCATGGCTTCGTTTGTTGGACTCCATCTTTGGCCTCCTTTGCTCCTTGGATGAGCTCACAACCTCTTTAGGATTAGGTGTATTCTCCTTGGCTTATTTGCCCTCCTTCTTTGGATCCTCCCTCCAAGTAGGAGTTTGGAACCGTGAGGTAGTTGTTGAGGAGTGTTTAGATTTTCTTCTTTTCAACTATTGTTCCACCTTTACTATCTTCTATACCAAATCCTCTAGTTCAACATACAAATGCAATTCCACCACATCCTGAATATTAGGATTGAGCCCATGTAGGAACCTAACCATAGTGGCGTCACGATCATCATGGAGATTTGACCTTAGTAAGGTCAACTCCATCTTTTTAGTAGTCCTCCACGGTCATGGCTCCTTAGGTTAACTTTTGAAGTTTTTGGTGTAAGTCCCTTTGATAAGAACTTGGCATAAACCTCCTTCGCATGTTTGCCTTCTTCTCGACCTGAGTGTTAATGAGTTGTTGCCCACATCTCCTTCGGTCTTTCTGGTACTAATACCACCACACCATGGCATACTCTTGGAATTCCAAAGCTGCCACATTTACCTTCTTCTCCTCGGAGTAGTTATGGTAATAAAAAATTTGTTCAATCTTGAGTTCCCACTCCAAATATGCCTCTAGGTTGTTCAATCCCATAAAGGATGGAAGTTTCACCTGAATTCCGTCCAAGTGTGTGTGGTTACGGACTCCATTGGGATCCTTATCCCTATCATCATCATGTCTATCTCTCATGCGCCTCCTTCTCCTTCTATGTTCATGGTCACTAGAATCACCATCTAGTATCATTTCTACATCAACCTTCATTTGTTCCATCTGTCCTTGTAGGAGCTGAAATTGTGTGTTCATCATGACATATAGAGATGTTGTTCTTGAGGTCAAAGGAGGACCACTATATTCTGGATCTGACATGTTTCAAGCTAAAGTTAGCTCTAATACCACTTGGTGACAACCTCAAGGGGGCTGCCTTAGAATCAGGATCGTTTTAGCTTGAAATTAAGAGCTTTATAAATCAGAATTCGGTTTTGGTATTGATAGAGATTTGTAGGACAATTTTAGGATAGATTTGTGGGAAAGATGGAAAAGATATAAAGATGGAGATGCCACAAGCTCAAGAGCTTGATGAGTCAATGATATTCACCACAAGGAAGGATCCTTGATAAGAATTTAGACGCCACACCGAGAGGGTGATGAGTCTTAGAACGCCACATAATAAGAATCTTGATAAGTTCGAATTAAGGAGCTTTGGCTCAACTTTAGGAATTCAATCCAATTTCACTCAAAAGAAAACTTAACTTTATTAATGATCAATATCAAATATAAATAGGCATACTTTCCAAGATGAAATAAACTAAGTCCTAATTATTTTGAAAACAAAATATAATCAAATCCTAATCTAGAATAAGTCAAATCTGATTAGTTTTATGTCTTGATCACTTGGGGAATTCGGTTGGGATGCCTTCGCTGGCCGAAAATCAAGTATTGAAGATTGATCTTCTATTGGAAATCATATCTTCTTGTTGGCCGAATTCCTTTATCTTCTATAATATCTCCAAGTACATGCCCTCTTTGATTTAGATAGATAATCATATCTTCCAAATAGATCCAAGCTAAAATAGGATAGATAATTCTACATTTATCTTTAAGTAAACGTGCCCTCTTTGATTAAGATAGATAATCATATCTTCTAAATAAATCCAAGCTAAAATATGATATATAATTCTACACTTATCTTTATTTATCTTGAAGTAAACTTGGAACTTGAACCTCCTTGATCTTGAGTTGTGTGATCTTCAATCTCCTTGCCAATTGATGTAGTTGGATTTAATCAATTAAATTTCCTATGTTTTGAAAACAGCCTTACATAAGCTCATAGTTCTAACATGATTTTCCTTGGACCGAAATGTTGTAGTCGTGCCATGATGCTTGATCTAGCCAAGATGCCCTTGACTCAAATACCTCTCTTAGTCATGCCTATGCTTACTTGGACTACTTGGCCAACTAATGGACAATGATATAAAGGATTTAAATAATTAGATTTCTAACCCCCCATGTTACATGACATAATCAACAACAAATGAAAGACTTAACAATAAAATGAAACCTAAAACTACCCATGAGAATAAAGTCTCATTTATTCAATTCAATGCAAATAAATTTAAAGTAAGCTAAATAAATCTTAAGGACATAAATGTCCTTTATTGATTAGGTGGCTCACCAGGGTGGATAGTGTCTTTTGAGAGCTTATCATTGGAGGATTTGGCCCTTGCCCTAGTCATAGAGACCCCTAAGTCTTAAGTGACCCTTGAATTTAAGGGTACCCTTAGTGGATTTACATCAACTCTCTTACTTCTTCTATGTTCCATTTCTAACCCATAGTTATTGTCATTATTGCTAATCAAATGTATGTGAGTAGTTGATGTGCCCCGACTATTCCTCAGTTTAAAATGGAATTTTATTTCATTGAAGTCTGCATTGTTAGACTAAATGATCACTTTCACGTTAAGGTAATAAAACCTGTATGCCTTGTTATTTACAACATACCTAATGAATACACATTCATAGGCTCTACTTGCGAGTTTATCTCTCTTGGTGCCTGGTATCCGAACATAAGCCAGACAACCCCAAGTTCTCAAATAAGACAAGTTTGGTTGTTTATTCTTAATAATTTCATGTGAGGAAATTTTGCTTTTAGCCTTGGGGACTATATTTAGCACATGACATACAATTAATAAAATTTCACCCCACCAAGAGGGTGTTGTACCAAAATTTAACATAATAGCTACAACTAATTCAGTTAAAGTTCTATTCTTTATTTCAGCTTTACCAATCATTTCAGGTGAATAAGGTGTAGTTGTTTCATGAACAATGCTATTTAATTTATAAATATCATTAAACATGTTAGAGTCATACTTAGTGTCTCTATCGCTTCTGAGTTTCTTTATTTTCTTGCTGAGTTGATTTTCATTTTCAGTTACATATAACTTCAATATATCAAGTGCTTCACTTTTATTTTTCATAATATATACATAAGTAAAATGAGAGAAATTATCAATAAAAGTGATAAAATAAAGTTTATCATTTGTAGTTAACGTTTCATCTAATTTACATATTCTGAGTGTATTAAATCTAAAGGCTCAGACTCTCGGATTACTGATTTATGAGGTTTTTTTTAAATGTTCGCTTGACTACATGATTCACAAATTTCAAAATCATTTTTAGATAGCTTTGAAATTAAACCTAAGCTACTCAAATTTGAAATTGCACGTTTATTAATATGACAAAGTCTAGAATGTCAATTATTAAAATCACACAAAATGTAAAAAGAAACATAAAATTTATTAATAGAAACATCAACATTTAATTTAAACATGTCATTATTGGCGTACCCTTTCCCAACAAATACCACATTCTTAGTATGAGCATACAAGTCTACTCCTATGGTCTGGGAAAACCAACATTATTAAGAAGAAAACCAGAAACTAGATTCTTCCTCATCTCTAGAGTGTGCATCACATCTTTGAGAATCAGAGTCTTCCTAGATGTAAGCTTCATCTCCACATCACCAATTCCAACAACAACAACAATGGTGTGGGAGTCACCTAACAACACCTTCTTGTCATCAGCATACGTGTATGTTTTGAACATAGCACGGTCATAGAAGACATGGAGGGATGTGCTAGTATCTAACCACCATCCATCAATTCCTCCAACCATAGTGACCTCAGATAACACAGTCACAAATGGCTCATCAACGATGGTGGCATGTGGAGGACGATTCATTGGTTTATTTTTGAACTTGTGTCCCATATGACCTGACTTCCCACACTTGAAGCCGATGAACAGATTGTCAAAGTCATTTTTAGATAGTGGCTTAGCATATTGGACCTTTTGAGGGTTCCAATTCTTATTGCGACTAGTGTTCTTAGCCTTATTCTAATTGCAGTTCTAATTCTTGAAGTTAGTGCCAAAAGGCTTCAGAACCGCACCTAAGAATTTCTTCTTAGTGCTATTGTTAGAGACAATCAACACCTCTTCTCTCTGATCTTGCTTATGAGCCTCTTCTTCAATACGAAGACGGGTGATCAGATGCTCCAAAGAGATTTCTTTGGTCTTATGCCTCATAAGGTTTTTGAAGTCCTTCCAGCTACGAGGCAGTTTGTCAATTATGACAGCCCCTTGGAATTGCTCATCTAGGGACATACTCTCATAAATGATCTCATGTGCAATTTTCTGTATCTCGTGGGACTGAGACTCTTGTGATTTATCATCAGTCATTTGATAATTGAGGTAGGGGCTAACAACATACTTTTTAGTCTCAGCTTTCTCAGTATCATATTTTTCAAGTGCGTGCCAAATTATTTTGGCAGACTTCTATGTGTTGTAGTAATCATAGAGATCATAAAAAAAACCCATTCAAAATGTAGTTCTTACATAAGTAATCACTTTCTTTTCAGAGAGCTATTTCAATAGCCAATTTATCCCTTTCCTCTTTTTCAGTCTCATCCGACACCATTGGGATGTCGGTTTTCAAAACATGAGCAACCTTTCTCATAGTGGGGAAAATTTTCATCTTATGTTGCTAATGGTTGAAATTTATCGCGTCAAACCGAAATGGTTTGTTCAGGTCAAAGTTGTTCGGTTCAGTAATATTATCTACGAATGTCATTGCAGTAGAAACGTCTTAAAATTGTTGCTACCGTAGCTTACAACAATTCTGAATGGCACAAAATAATCCTTACTGGTTGAGTCACGACTAGGTCGCTCTCTTTAAGATGTTTCGTGGTACTACTAAAATTGTGCAAGCAGACTATCAACCACATATTTCCCAAGATAAAATATCACAGTTCTCTATTATACGATGTCTTACTACACTATAAGAATCACTCTCAAATACACCCATAATATGGCTTTTAGTGCCAATTCTCGAATTCCCACAGTATGGCTACCCGGATCAATTCTTTTCCTATAATACTGACTACCAGTATCAGTTCTCAAAATTTCCACTTTGGCTGCCTGCGCCAATTCTCAAGTACCACAGAAAGAAATGGGGAGAAGGTTGTCAAAAATGCATCGGCGGAATATAAGGGGAGAGAAAGAAAAGTTAAGAGGTGTGCACCTTCAACTTGGTGCAAATTATAATGATGGAAGGATGCCTCTATTTATAGCATGAGGCCTCCAATGGTACAAAAACTGAAATGGCTATATGATCCGACAGTACAAAATTTTACGACACAACGATTTATCATAATGGTCGAGATCTCCTCCTCTAACAGCTCTATCAACTCACGGTCCAAGCCCAAAAGACCCAAAAATAAAAAAACCATTTATTTAAAAAATGTTGGGCCCAAGCCCGATCTGAACGATGATGGAGGAGGTGGTACGCGCACGCATGTGTGAAAGGGTTTTATTTGTGTGAGTCCTTACCCACTCATAAAACTCATTGTACCACTTGGGGCATACCCCAAGGTTGTACCTTAAGGCTTATCAAGTCTTTCAACTTCCCTCCTCCAAGCAATGTGAGACTTGAAGAGTTTTTTCATTTCGCATCCTCAAGAATCTTCATTAATGATCACTTTAATGTGCATTTAAACCACATTAAAACTCATCATTTTTTAAACAAATTCCAAGAACACTATATCCCAAAACTATTAAAAGACTAAGAGTTCAATTTCCGTGAATAACATTTGTTAGGAGTGACAGTCACGCATTCTGTAAGTGATTAGTTCCTTACTAAAAAAGTGAGAAAATATCATTAGTAGTACAAAAAACATTTTCAGAGATGACCAACACCATGTTCATAAATTGTAATTTAGGGCATGACAAATAGGCTTTAGCTGAGGACATGGTATTAAAACTTGAGAATTTTAAACTACATAGTATCTTTCATAATGCATACAATCGTACATTGGAAACTGCAATGCTGAAATATAAAGAATCTCTTAGATATTATAGGGCCACAACGTTAACTAGTGCCATCGTTGATGATACTAATGATTTTCCGACAAGCAACCTAGGGAATGAGGAATACATAGAGTTTGCTAACACTTATCTAAACCTTAACATGCCTAAGGCAAGAGATAATAGTATGGGTCGACACCCAACTTTATCCGTTTATTTAATTTGGCTCGACCCTGAACTTGAGTATGGTCGTTTTTTTGAGTCAAGAACTATGTTTAGATTCAAAAATGACTTAGGCCAAGTAATGACAAAAATGACTCGTCCAACCAACAAAAGGATATGTATTATATTTAATTTGATCTAGAGTCAGGTTAGCCTTCGAGTTTAAGGTTGAGTTTAGTTTTAAAAAATAACTCAGACAACATTTAGGATTGGGTAAATCATAAGTCTTACTCGGCCATCACCCCTAGATAGTATAACTGAAGTTTATGAAAATGGATCATTGAAAGATGTAGGTAGGGCGAGAAACGAGCCAACCGATTCGAATTAGAGCTCTACTCGGTTCAACTCGATAATGATTTGTTTAGCTTGAAATTCGACCCGAGTTCGACCCGGGTTATTTTTTAAGCTCGAGTTCGGCTCGGTTAAAGTTCACGAACTGTTCGACTCAGCTCGAATTGGTTCATTTAGACAACTTAAATAATTAATTCATTTTTAAAAAATATTGCACAAAGTTGTATATATATATAACAACAATAAACATAGAAATAATAAAGAATTACGATATAGTAACAATAAACATAAAATATTAGTTTATATATATTTAAATATAATATATATGAATATTATCTATACTAATATATAAAACAAAAACTTAAAATAACTACCTTTGAGTAATTTTGTTGCCTATTTTACCCTTCATGATTTCTAACTTTATGTTTCTATAAATTATATTTCTCAATACAATATTATGGGTTTTTTTAACTGCCACAACAGTTTTTTTCAACCCCTCCCCCAATTTCACATTTTAACTACTTGGTACAGCATAGGTTATCTATAATATCTTCTTTAACTCATACTACTTCACAAAGCAAAAAAAAACCATATAACAAATGTTCCCGGCATTCGGTTTACTTAGTTTTTAAAAGTGTCAGTTTTCTAAAACTGTATATTTCCTTTGAATGTGGATGTAGTTTTAGTTTTACATACATTCTGCAACGTACAAAGAAGAATAGAAGTTGTCTATTATATCTTCTACTATCTCTATTCCTCTCATTCACTCTTCCTCATTCACTCTTTCTCATTATTGTCATGCCTTTTATCGTCTCACCCTTTTCCCTATTTGTTTCAATGTGAACATCAAAATAATATGAAAGCGGGTTGACAGACACGAACACGCTAGTATATAGAAATAAAGAAAAACTTTTCTATTACCAAAGATAATATTGTTATTGTTTACTTTGTTGGGCCATGGCATTACCTATAACCCTGTCCAGAATTATCCGATACATTACTAAAATTTGATGAAAATGAGTATTAGGACTCCTAGGATGACATAGACCACCACTCTCCATGCCCATTTTGTTCATGCGACTTAACTACTTGGTGGTCATGAAGGGGCAACTCCAAATCTGTTACAGTGAATGAATGTTAAAGATCAAACCCTCACAAACGTCAAAAGTCACTTATTATCAAACCAAAACTAAGTTTTAATTACAATCACAATGATAACACTAAAAGCCAGAATGGATATAGCATTAAAATTAAACAAAGTTCCTCTAATCCACTTAGGAACGAAGATGCCCTTTACCTAAGAGTGTCATTTTATGTCCTGAATCAATCAGATTTTAACAATTAATATAAAATATTACTTTTTATTTGTAATTTTTTATTTATGTGACAATATCTGATTGGCTCAAGATAGATAATAAAATACCTTTTAAATAGTTGATCTTTGTTCTCGACTTGCACTTGTACACCAACAATGCACACAAATTTTTATTTAGTTATTTTTTCTTAATTTGTTTATTAATGTTTATATAATAATAATTAAATAAATATTTTCTTTACAATAGTAATATCTACTTAAATAAATTAATAAATATTAGTGCATTTAATTGCACCATTAATAAAATTATTTTGAGAACTTATTAGTAAGTTTAAAACTCATGTCATATCTTACTTCTTATTTCAAATCATAAATGATTCCAACAACTAGTCTATATCTATACTATTAATAAAGACAAAACCCAAAATAACTTACATGAAGTAGTTTATGTTTCCTCATTTCATATTTTATAATTTATAATTTTATTTTATAACTTCTATTGTCATCTTTATATATACTAATGTTAATAAATATTAAATAATTATCATAAAGTATTTTATATAAATTTCTATACTAATAGAAATTAGAAAAACATAAAATAAATATCCTTGGAATATTTTATGTTTCCATACTTTATCTTCTATACTAATATTAATAAACATTAAATAACTACTGTGAATACTCAATTTCATCCGGGTCTTTTTTTTTTAATTTTAAGGAAGTTCAGGGTTTGAGTCACAATTAAAAACGCTCACAGGACTGAGCAATAATTACTCTAAATTACCTTTTATCCTAAACCCTAAACCTAAGTGAGGCTATAAAAAGCCGCACTTAGTAAACACTCATGGACAATTCAGCAGCTTTAGTAACAAAAGAAAGGAAACACAACCAGATATAAAAAAAACTCAGCTTTATACCAATTTCAAAGGGCACCCAATAGCCTTGTCCTAACATTAAATCGGCACCCTTTTTTTTGAGCAAAGTCACATATTTCTAGCAAAAGGAATAGCAGAATATAAAACCAGGCAAGACAATCTATTCCAAAAAGAAGGATATTGTACGTGAGCATATATCCAACATATTCATCAACTCGTTGTTTCATCCAGACCAAAGACACTGCAAATAGGTAAAAAAATTAACATAAGTCGATCTTAATCTCTTATTGTTGTGAGAGTATCTTTTGTGTTTGTTCCTATCCTTTTTATTCATATTATCATAGCCTTCATTTTCTATACATATCATTAATGTTGTTTCTTGTGGAGATCACCCTAGTAC
Source organism: Lupinus angustifolius (assembly GCF_001865875.1). Taxonomy (NCBI): domain Eukaryota; kingdom Viridiplantae; phylum Streptophyta; class Magnoliopsida; order Fabales; family Fabaceae; genus Lupinus; species Lupinus angustifolius. The sequence goes on along the minus strand of NW_017724925.1, from coordinate 3,369 downwards.
TTGGGCAACTGAAATGGGGAATGAATCAGATAAAAGACGAGCAACTGCAAGGGTTCTTCTTTTTGTATAAGGATGAAGAAGCTCCTGAAGGGGCCGTCGATCAGTAAGGATGGCTTTACAAAAAATTCGCTTATTCGGAGAAAATGAGTTGGGAGAGCGTAAGTCTTTCTACACTAAAGAATACGAAACCTGGAGGAACGAGAGAATCAAGAAGACATGTATTCCAGAGCTAACCTTGCCTAAAGATAATGGAGGCCTCTCACCATATGAAATTGTGTGGCGGGAAAAATGTAAACTCTTGGAAGCTCGTTTAGAGGAGGCAAGAAATCAAAATCAGAAGTATGAGTTCACCGTTGAGAAGCTCCAGAAGTCCAACAAAAATTTACAAGAGGAGGTGGCCAACATTAAGAATGACTATGCCAGCATGTGCTCTAAATCTGACAAGTTCAAGTTGATAAGAGTAAACAATGATCTAAAGGAGCGTCTGAAAGCCAAAAGTCACGCTGCTATGAACATTGTGCAAGAAAATAAGGAAATTGAAAGAAACTTTGAGATAATCATGGCTGATCTTGAACAGAGTCAGAAAGAGGTTTCCCAAGCAATAAGCACGATAAAGGATTACCAAGTGGCCCTAGAACAGGCTCATAGAGGAGGAGATGAGATTGTGGAAAACCATCTGTTAGACATGGAAAGGGCCAATCATAGAGAAGATCGACTTGCTGCTGATTTGAAGGATCTTATGGGGGCCTATGATGAACTCGTGAATAAACAGAAAGAATGGACTGCAGGTTGGGGTGAAACTCTCATGGAATCTGGACGGGCCAAAGAACAGTGGCAAAGGAGATGCAATGACATGATTAATGGGCTCGGGGATTTTACAGATGATTGGTTACAATTTTTTGATGGGGCCAGATATGAACTCAATGCATACCCCGACATTAATGGAAGACCAGCATTAGAAGCATTCTTATCTGATTGCTCCAGAGTAGGCTGACAGCTAAGAAGATGGAGAAAGGAAAGCAACGGAGAATTTCATTTCTAATATGTATTTGTATTTGTAAGATTTTGAATTAGAGGAAAAGAGAATAAAAATGTCTAATGTAAATTCCCTTTACTCTGTGTAATCTTTCAAAAATGAATGAAATGTTAGAATCTTTTCATCTTCACTCAGAGGCATCACTTATAAGCATATAAAAAAGGGGGGCTAACTGACACAAACTGCTTATACACTACTAGAGACTAGTCTTAAGATGCAATCTTGGTCCGAAACCTAGAGTTTCCTCTAAAGATTGTCATCAACCGCATGCGACCTAGGGACTGTGCTTCCTAATCATCAAATGCGGGATGAAGTGCTTTGCTATATTGAAGGGTCTCTCTGCAAGCCAGGTAAACCATTCGAGTAAACTAACCTCAGTGTTAAATATTTCTTGTCAATATGTATTGCCACTATTGCCTCAAAACACCAATATAACACTCGATTTCAAGCAAAGAAAATGGCAGAATCTGTAACAAGTGACGACAGCAGGTCCGAGTTAGCAGAGCTTAAAGCGCAAATGAGTGAAATGTTCAACATGTTGAAGGCTTTGCAAAGTCAGAAAAGGAAGAACACTCAAACTGTCAATGCGGGATCACAGAGCAATCCCGCTCAATTGTCTAAGGGCAACTCTGGTCAAGGAGCTGGTACGAGCCAACAAAAGGAAGAGGCAACAAAGTGGACATTCTATGGTATGCCCCCTGATTATGTCCCACTTTACGAGGATGAGTTGAATGAACCACACGGACAATCTAATGCTCATCTGGAGCAACCAACACCCCAGGCGGGCATCAACATGCACCACACAATTCTGGAACATACCATAGGCAAACAACCCGAGGGGCCCAATTTGGTGACAATGCTGGAGCAGAAAAGTTAAATCTAATTGAGGAGAGGCTCAGAGAAATAGAGGGAGCAAGTTTTCCGGACCTTAAGAATGCATTTGAGATGTGTCTCGTGCCGAATGTGGTGCTGCCTCCAAAGTTCAAGGTGCCGGAATTTGAAAAGTACAACGGAACGACCTGCCCAAAGAGCCACTTACACATCTATGCTCGGAAAATGTCAGCATACCACAGAGATGACAAGCTGCTAATCCACTGCTTCCAGAATAGTCTAGCTGGGCAGCAATGAACTGGTACATTCGTCTTGAGAAGGCCAACATTCGGACATTTCTGGACCTGTCTAATGCATTTGTTCAACAGTACAAATACAATGAAGATGCTGCACCTGACAGGACACAGTTACAGAACATGTCTAAGAAGTCCCAAGAAAGCTTCAAAGAGTACACACAACGTTGGAGGGGGTTGGCCTCTCAGGTGCTTCCAAGGCTAGAAGAAGAGGAACATCTCTCTATCTTTGTTGACACTTTGCAAAATACCTACTACGATCGCCTAGTAGCTTCCATGGCCTCTGGCTTCAACGCTCTAAAAAGAGTGAGGCAGAAGATCGAAATCGGGATCAAGAGTGGGAAGATCATAGATGACCAATCAAATACCAAAAAACCAGGTTTCATGAAGAAGAAAGAAGGTGAGACACATTTTGTATCCAACGACTCCAAGAAGCAATCAAACAACAATTATCAGTATCAGTCACGCACAAACAACTATCAACACCAGCAATCAAGAACCCCAAACAACAGGATAAGAGAACGATGTTTGAACCTATCCCCATGTCATACGCAGACATATTCACATACCTTATGGGAGAAAGGATTATAGCTCCAATTCCGGGAAGAATTCCTGAAAATCCAGGGCCATGGTTCGACCCTAATGTCTCATGCGCATACCACTCTAGAACTGTAGGGCATTCCATAGAGAATTGCAAAGCCTTGAAATTCAAGGTACAACACCTCATCGACTCGAAATGGCTCAACTTTAGACAATCAGTGCCAAATGTTAGTAACAATCCTCTACCAAATGATGGGAACCATGGGGTGAATGTTGTTGAAGAGGTCCAAGAGGAATCTTTCCTGAAGGATGTGTCCGAAATACGCACACCGATGAAAGTTATCTTCAAGGAAATGTGCAACCAGGGTATGATTGAGGTGTTACAAGAAACTGAAGATGGTGAAGGATGTTGTCAGATGCATGGTTTAACAGGCCATGTAATTGAGAATTGTGCGGAATTTAAAATGCTATTACAAAAAATGATGGATACCCAATTGATGGTTGTGGGGAGAAGGTCGACATGCCTAGAAGTCAATGTAGTAGGAAACAATGAAGATATAACAACATGCATTCCAACATTGGTTCAATTTGAACCAGTGTTGAGTATTCCAAGGGGTATATCACTAGATCTGGCTCAACCACAATGGTTCCCATACCTCACGAAAATGG
>NW_017724924.1:0-8452 GCF_001865875.1 Lupinus angustifolius | reverse complement strand
AGGTCCAAGGACACCAAACATCACTCAACAAAACTCTCAACCACCTGCTCAACTAGGACCGGTCCCAACTCCCCCCGCGCTTCGGCCCCAACCTAATCAAACAAACCAAACTGAAATACCTACCTCAAACCAACCCACCTCTCAACCGAACCAAACTCTGCCTTCCACATCTACTCCGCCAAATATACCATTTTCTATTATTTCCCAACCTACCGTTAGTACTAACAACAAACCTGTTACGATGAGCCAACATGGCATTTTTAAACCCAACCAAAAATACATCAATCTCCACACCACAATCACAAAATCTCCTCTCCTTCGTAATCATGTGTTAGCACTAAAAGACCCGAATTGGAAAATGGCTATGGATGATGAATACAATGCTCTTATTCAAAATAAGACGTGGGATTTAGTGCCCCGTCCACCTGATGCTAATATTATTCGTTCTATGTGGATTTTTAGGCATAAAGAAAAATCTGATGGTTCTTTTGAGAGGCATAAAGCCCGACTTGTAGGTAACGGTGCAGGTCATCAGGTTGGCATAGATTGTGGAGAGATCTTTAGTCCGGTTGTCAAATCAGCCACCATCCGAACAGTACTCAGTATTTCCTTATCTAACTCATGGAAAATTCATCAGTTAGACGTCAAGAATGCTTTTCTACATGGTGAACTCAAAGAAACAGTGTATATGCATCAACCTTTGGGCTTTAAAGATCCAAATCTTCCTCATCATGTCTGCCGTCTGCGAAAATCTTCGTATGGGCTCAAGCAAGCTCCAAGAGCGTGGTACAAACAATTTGTAGATTATGTATGTTCTATCGGATTCTCTCAAAGCAAGTCAGACAACTCTCTTTTCATCTACCGAAAAGATACACACATGGCCTATCTTCTTCTTTATGTGGACGACATCATTCTCACTACGTCTTCTGATGATCTTCACAAGTATACAATATCACGACTCAACTCTGAATTTGCAATGAAAGACTTGGGATCACTAAGTTATTTTTTGGGTATTGCAGTTACTCGGCATAATGGTGGTTTGTTCTTATCTCAGAAAAAGTATGCAGATGAAATTCTAGCGTGAGCAGGCATGTCATCATGCAAATCCTGTCCAACTCCAGTTAACACTAATCCAAAGCTTAGCGCCAAGTCTAGCACTCCCTATGAAGACCCATCATTATACGGTAGCCTTGCCGGTGCTCTCCAATACCTCACTTTCACGAGACCCGACATCACATATGCGGTACAGCAGATATGTCTTTTTATGCATGACCCCATGGACAATCACATGCACTCTCTTCGCCGCATTTTGCGATACATTCAGGGAACCAGTCACTATGGTTTACATCTCTATCCATCTTCCACTACATCGTTGATCTCTTACACTGATGCTGATTGGGGAGGATGTCCCGACACTAGACGCTCTACCTCCGGTTATTGTGTTTTTCTTGGAGAGAACTTACTATCATGGTCGTCCAAACATCAACCCACATTGTCTCGATCCAGTGCTGAAGCTGAATATCGTGGAGTTGCCAATGTCGTCTCTGAGTCATGCTGGTTACGTAACCTAATTCTCGAACTTCATTGTCCGATACACAAAGCTACTATGGTATACTGTGATAACGTTAGTGCCATATATCTTTCCAGTAATCCTGTTCAACATCAACGTACAAAACATATCGAGATGGACATTCACTTTGTACGTGAAAAAATAGCTCGTGGACAGATCAACTAACATCACAATCAACTAAAGTATGTGATACCAAATAAAACTAAAACATTAAAACAACCATAACCTAAAATCATATAAGCCGTGATGATAAAAGTCATATTTAGTAGTTGTTTCATCTTCATTAATTTCATCGAGTGATAAGGTATGTACTCAATTTTCATCACGTACTTTGATCATCAAAATCACACTCTTAAATCTCTAAATCATCAATGACACAACAGTACAACACAAACATGACTAGTGGCACCCCTTTCCAAGACTCCAACTTGAGCAAGTTTTCTTCATTTAAGTATCCAAGTTTAAGTTGTCTCTGTCTAAATATTCATCATTGTCCACAATCTACTTACCACTAGAAGAAATGTCATAATGCTCAAATTCAACATCATCAACGGATTTTCTAGCTTGCTTCAAGTTCACCAACCTTGAATTAGTCATTACAAACCCAACACCATTCTTTGTAGTTACTTTTTGGTATAACCAAACATATTTCCTTCGAATTGTGTGGTTACCTCTCCCAATAAGTATTGTTCTAAAAAATTGATCATTTGATTTTTTTAATCTATTAGGGATCTGGTGAGATCTTATATCATTAGACCAATATATTATTGGTTGACTAGTTTAAGTTAAAATTTATGTTACATTTTCTAAACACAAGTATATTTACAGTTTCAATTTTGGTTTCAGATACAATTCCATTTACATTTATAATTCCCAATTTTATTTCAAATATATTTTTAGTTTTTGTTTGAAGAATAATTTTGCTTCCGGATTTACAAACATTGTCAGCTCCTGTTACGGTCTCAAAAGAATTCACTTCAAAATGTAGTTTCGATTACAATTAAAAAAAATTATAGTTTCAAAACACTTACGAATATAAAAATAAGTTCATTTCCAATTCCAAAAATAGTTATAACTTCAAAAACACTTTTGGCTATAAAAGCAGTTTTGTTTTTAGAACTTAAACCAAAAAAATCTTGGAAATGAAACTAGAACTGTATTTGAGCTAGAACTGAAATAGTAACTAAAACTATAACTTTATCTAATATTCGAGCTCAAGTTGTATTTAGGAGCATAGATATGACTCCTCAATCAATGATAACATGACGTGTGAATTAAAATCTTTAAACCATTACTATTATTATTTTTGTTTTTTGTTTTATTATGATTGGTGCAAAACTACATCTCCAAGAACAAAATCTATATTTTGTGTTTAGAACTATAACTGAATTGAACCTTATGAAACTAGTTCAGTTTGAAAAACCAAACTAAAATTTTGTTGAATTTAAGTTGAATTTAATGAACATTATTCTGAAGGCCACTGCTCACTTGTGACTAGCACATCCAGTATCCAGTATCCAGTATCCAGTCCTCAATGGACATGATCAAGGAACATTTATTGTCACAGATTATTTTTATACGTTATATCGTGTCAGTCAATTAAAATATTTAAAAATGTATTACTATTATTTTTTGTTTTATTATCATTAGTGTAAGATAATATATGGACAAGTTTTAGGACAATAGATCTTTATTCATTTGCAGCTGGCACCCATCGCCCACTTGTCATTGTCCTCTAACTATAACTTAAATATACGCCAAACTGCACTTCAAAAGCTTCTATTTGGATTTGCAATCACATTCACGTCCACAATGCAACTTTTTCTTTGGCTTTTCCTTGAAAAAAATCACTTTTTGCTAAATTAAGATATATGGGACCACACATTAGAGGTCTTTTATTTTTTACAGATGAAAGTTAAATTTTGATAAGTTGGGTCATTGAGACTTAATAGATGTAGAATAATTCTCGTGGCTTAAATAACATCACTAAAAGATTATTCACTAATGAGATCTATGCACTGAGAACAAAATTCAAACTTGCACTATTGTAGTATAATCAAATACATGCACCTAGCTTTCTTGGCTCCATAAGCTAGGTCCATTAATGGTATTCACCTATTACCAATTATTTAAAATCAAAGTGCCAGGATATATAAATTTTGTTTAAGAATTACTCCTTAAACTATTATGTAAAAATTGAATTACTAATTTGATTTGGCTTATAGTTAATTAAGCAACAGTATATTTAGCTTCTTAATTATTTTGGCTTGGGGCGGGAATTTGATTTGAATGAGTAATTATCAAAGGGATTATCACTGTATTTGAATATCTGTAATAAGATATGGTGGGTAATTATAATGATGCAAAAAAAAGGTATTTTGAAGAATAGAAATATCACTTTATGAAGATTTCTGTAAAAATAAAAAGATGCCTATATGGTGCTTATGTAAAAATGTAATGGGAGGTAGATATAGAAGGGTCCCATTTCATCAACCAAAGGCCACCATTACAAAGAGTGACGTTACTATTTTTCCTGTACATAAAGAGTTACATTTACAATATAATATACATAATTTTGATTTTAAATGAGATTCTAGAACCAACTAGATGTTGGTCAAGTGATGTAAGACCCTACTAGATCATCAGAATGATCAAAATGTCAAAGATTTAATTCCTGATAGCGACATTTATTAAAAGAGTCAATTACACATGTCAAAATGGATTAATTCTTTATCAAAAAGGTGAGAGAATACTCTCGGTAGTAAAAAATAATAAGATTCAGAGATCCCTGGTTGATGAAATTGGGTAGGTAAAACCCTATATGATGAAATAGTGATACCATGGGAAGTGGGCATAGACACACATATATACCTGCACCATGTGATTCATGAGTGAGGGAACTGCTACGCATGTGAATATATACTTGTGGGGTTGTAACCACTGCCACTTTCATCATGGCTTGTGGATTTTGGTCCATAGGATATGACTTAGGAGAACATTCACTAACCACTACTACTATACCAATGTTGGGAAAACAACAAAGTTCCCAAGAACAATTCCAATTCCTTGTCAGTTTCATTCATGACAACTAATAACACTACAAAATTCATGATTAATTTTATAGCTGATCTAGCCATCCAAGACAAATTTACTTAGACTACTTTTCTTTCATATCACACTATATATAACCACATGATTGTCACTGCTCCACTAAAAAAATCATTAAAGATGATGCAGTATACAATAATTCATATATTGTCATAGTTAATTCCCTAATCTATGAATGAATCATGATTTTCTATATATCTATTAAGGTTTTTGTACAGTATATTATTCACATGTATTTTAAAAAAATGGGATGTGATATAGAACATTTTTATTATTTAAAAATTCAAATGTCTTTATTAAATATATATTCCATGATATATTCCATGCACATGTCTTATTAGGTATGATGCATATTTTGCATTGCAATAGGTGTATTTTGACCAAGCCAACTTTAAGACCATGACCGAGGATTTTTGGTGCATCGTGACCGAGTCAGCTAGAGCACTTGACCGAGGATTCCTGACCGTGAAATCCAGACTTGATTGAGACACTCCTATCGCATGATCCATCTATTGGTGCATCATATGCAGGCAGATGTACATCTATGGCGCATCAGCCCTGCACCAGTATCATTGTCTTTGGCGCATCAGCACACACCATTGGCGCGCCATCCTTGACGCATCAGCACGCTACTTGGTGCATCAACCCACACCCTTGGCACATTATTTCTGATGCATCAGGATGCAACTTGGCGCACCTAGCTTAGCCATGTATGTGCATCAGCCTTTTGCTATAGGATATTGTTTTCTCCTTTTTTACTTAGGATTAGATTTAGTAGTAGAGTTATTCCTTTATTTCAGCATGTGTTAAATGTGTTAGTTGTTTAGTTACAAGTGAGTTAAGTTTGTTATGTTGCTTAATTCACAAACAATCTAGGCTATATATTCTTGTAAGCCTTATACTCTTATAACAATTCAATTCATTCAATAATAACATCCTCTACATTTCTTATTCATCAAATGAATTCGATTATGGTATCAGAGCTCTCCTAGTGAGAGCTCTACGGCTAAAACTAATTCTTACATACAGTCTTCTCTTTCTTCTTCTTCTTCTTCTTTCTCCAAAACCACCTCAGTCATGGATACTGAATCTGATGAAATCCAACATCCATACCAAGCCATAGATACCTCACAAAACCCAACAAATCCTTACTACTTACACTCAGGAGAAAATCCAGGCTTCACATTGGTTTCTCCACCATTGAATGGAAAGAATTATCATTCATAGTCAAGATCTATGAAGAGAGCCCTTTCAGCAAAGAACAAATTCAGATTTGTAGATGGTAGAATACAAGCTCCATAATAATCAAATCCAGCCTATGTTGCTTGGAACAGATACAATACCATGGTAATTTCTTGGATCGCCAAGTCACTCACACAATTAATAGTACAAAGAATTGTATATATAGACAATGTTCAAGATCTTGTGGAAGACTTAAAGGAATGATTATCAAAAGGAGATCACTTCAGAACATATGATCTTTTACAATAGATACATTCCATGAAACAAGGAAAAAGATATGCATCAGCTTTTCATATTGACTTGAAGACCTCATGGGATGAATTGGAAGATTTGAGGCCTTTACCAAGATGCACTTGCACTGTAAGATGTAGCTGCAATATGACAAAGATAAACAAGAACTATAGGGAATCTGAATACATCATGTGCTTCTTAAAAGGACTCAGTGACCATTATAACATAATAAAGGCACAAATACTCCTAATGAAACCATTACCCTTCATGAATAAGTTATTTTCAATGGTGCTACAACAAGAGAGATAACATGAAGGAGAAACCTATGGAGACAACAAGAACACCATCAATTCTTTTAATTCACATCAATCTTAGAGAAATCAAGGAAATAGAAATGCAGGCAGAGGTAATTCTGGCTACAACAACAGAATGTCAAGGGGATACCAAGGGAACACATGGACTGGACTCATTGGAAAGGGTCCAGCTTCAAGCAATAATAACAAAGTATGCAGCTTCTGTGGAAAGAGAGGACATACTGTTGAAACTTGTTATTTTAAACATAGTTTTCCTCCCAACGTCAAATTAAAATCTAAACAAGAGAATGGAGCCATCAACAACATGATTACTAACCAAGATGTAAAAGGAAAGGAGAATTGAAGAAGGACTTGTTGAAAAGAACTATCATCAACAAGAGAAATCACTCCAAATAGATATCACTCATGATCACAGAGTCAATCAGATTAGCCATGGACTATCAATGATGATCAACCTGCTATATCAGGTAACAATATTTCTTAAAATTCTTGGGTTATTGATAGTGGAGCCACTGACCATGTTAGCAATAATGCATCTAGCTTTACAAGTCTCAGCTATATTAAGCCTATTCTGGTTAAACTCCCTAACAACATTACTATACTTGCTATACATTCAGGCACAATTAACTTAACTGAAAATCTCATTCTTTATGATGTCTTATACACTCCTAGCTTTAAATATAACTTGATTTCTATTCATAAGCTAGTTTGCTCCCTAAAGTGCAAATTTGTTTTTGATAGAAATTTGTTTCATTCAGGATATGATTTCCCTGAGGACAATTGGACTTGCTAAAGCTTGTGATAATCTATACATTTTGAACAGAGATCGTAGAATTGTTAATGAACCATCACATGCTATTAGTTCCCTAAATAAACATGTATCTGATTTTGATATTTGACATTTAGATTAGGACATCCATCTCATTTTGTTTTATAATGTATAAGCAAAAATTACCTTTTGTAAAATATGATCAAAGTTTAGTTTGTGATGTTTGTCATATTGCTAAATAGTCTAGGCTTCCTTTTCCTAAGAGTATCACTCACACCTCTAAGTCCTTTGATATCATACACATGAATATTTGGGGTCCTCTTAGTCAACAAACTATACATGGTCAGAAGTATTTCTGGACCATTGTTGATGATTTCACAAGACACACTTGGGTCTATCTCATGATAAGCAAGGCACAAACTAGGACTCTTATCCAGGATTTCTTTCAACTAGTCAACACTCAGTATGGCCACACATTCAAAACTATCAGGACTTATAATGGACTTGGGTTCATCATGTCAAACTTCTATGACCAATTATGTATGATTCATCAAAGATCTTGTGTAGAAACACCACAAAGCAATGCATTTCTCTTCTTTTTTCGTGTAACAGTATCATATAATATATTTTATTGTCTCCATCAAAGTTATGTTTCATGCTTAAAGATTTGATGTTGTAAGATTGTCGCGCCCCGATTTTTGGCTACGTGACCTCTCGAGTCGCCACTACATTTTTTACTGTCAAAAATGTAGAAAAATCTTTTTAGCCCAATTACCTTGGGCTTTTTGGATTTTTGATATCCATGTTCGGAAGTCGGTTACAGGGTAGGGAAGGTATTAGCACCCCACCCGCCCGCCTTAAGCGGTACCCTATACTAAACTACATGGATTACTATATTTTTTATTTGTTGTTATTATTATTTTATTCAATTGTGTGGTTAATTAATTAATTTTTATGAAGAAAAAAATTGTTTTTTTATTGTGCCTGACAAGAATGACCCGGTCCTACGTATCCCTATTAAGGGAATCAAGACTTACGTAGTTCTTTAAGTAGAAAAAGGTTTGTTGGTTGGATTGATTTTAGAAAATATAAGTGTTAGATCTCGACTAACAATCCTACTAATACAAGTGAAGTACAGCTCATACGTCCGATACCGCATTTTGTACTAAGGGTTAGTTAAGATCTTAACATGTTTATGGACAAAAGATTTTTGAGTCG
>NW_017724923.1:0-1024 GCF_001865875.1 Lupinus angustifolius | reverse complement strand
AACACAATTAAAGGAACTTCATTAACAAAGCACGTACCCTGAATCAAATCTCCTGAGCGAGTAACCTTAGTCCCACTCATGGTAAAAACTTGACCCTTCTTCTTGGGTCTAGAAGCAATCATGGAGTTCATCTCTTGTTTCAGCTTGGGGCAATCCCTTTTGAAATGTCCTGGGTCCTGGCAATGGTAGCATCCACTACCTATCCTTGGGCACATCGATCCATGGTGATAGCGGTGACATTTGTTACATTGAGGAGCTCTATTTTGTTGTTGGTACTGATTTCCAAAAGCTTGCTGAGAGTTTTGGGGCCTAAAAGTAGACCCTGAGTGTCGAGGTGGTGGACGATAAGGCTTGCGGTTGATTTGCTGCATTTTTTCTTTTCCCCAGTTTTGCATAATAGTTCGTTGGGGACCATAACTCTTTGGGGGAACTGCACTCCTCATTGCATCTTGTTCGGCCTTGGAATCATCTTCATAAATGCGACACTTATTCACAAGGGTTGGGAAATCACGAATCTCCTGGTGGCCAAACACCTTTTTCAATTCTGGCCTGAGACCGCTCTCAAATTTTACACATTTAGAGCGTTCATCCGGGTTCTGATTATAGTACGGGGAGAATTTGGCAAGCTCCTCAAATTTTGCTGCATACTCTCCTACAGACATGCTTCCTTGCTCCAATTGGAGGAATTCCATTTCCTTCTTTCTCCTTAGATCATCGGGAAAATATTTCTGCAAGAACTTCTCCTTGAAAAGCACCCACGTAGGAACTCGTTGTTCTGCTTCTAATTGTCTTCTAACATATTCCCACCAATTTTCTGCTTCTTCCTTCAACATGTATGTGGCAAAGGTCACCATCTGTGCATCAGTACATGTCATTGCTCTGAAGATCCTCTCCAATTCTTGGATCCACTTATTAGCATCATCGGGGGCATATCCTCCGATGAAGGAAGGAGGATTGCGTCTACAAAATTCATCAAGCCCTCGGTAAGCAGCTGGAACTTGATTCTGATTCTGATACATGGCTT
>NW_017724922.1:0-38535 GCF_001865875.1 Lupinus angustifolius | reverse complement strand
TTTACTAACTATACTGTTCTCAGTATTGATTATTATACACACACAAAAAAACAAAGGTAATACAAGCTTGCATCCGACTTTGAGGTTATCGGACCATGCTATGACACAAAGACCAAGACCACAAGGGCCAAGAATAAAGTCTCTCTCACCTTGAGTATTATGGTTGGGTGCTTGAGCTTCGCGTAAGCTTACTGGTGTTCCTTCAACACTAGAACCACCAATTCCTGATGACATTAACATCATCATAGCATACCAGTACTAATTAATAGAAGTACTCAAACACCAAAAACCTCATATAAAAACTTGGTCAGTAGCTATACCAAACAATGAGTTATCTTGATAACCCATTTTTGCACGTAACTAATGTAACATTGTAATTTAATCCGCATGAATATGTAAAATTATATATATATACATACACACCAATTTAACATAAAATCAGTGTATTATTAGAAACTAAACAGAATGGGGAAAAACTAACCCTAATTAACATAAAGTCACTATAATCATATGAAATAGTATCTATAAATGATAGATTAACATACAATTATCATCATATGTTCTATTGTTGATGCTAATATAAACATGCATCCTAAATACTGGAGAAGAAAACAAAATACCAACAAAAGGAACTCACCTTTTTGCTACACCTTCACTCAATAGAAGGTAGAGAGGAGTAGAGAAAGAAAGAGATAAAGAAAGAGAATGAGAGAAAGGAAAAGAAAAACAATGGAGGAAGAAGATAAGGACTCACCACTTTTCTTCTTCTCCTCCTCCCCAATGTTACGTTCTGCTTCCTCCCCAAAGAAAGGGACAATCCCTTTTATTTTTATTTTTCTTAACTCTTTTTAAATAAATTTAAATATGCATATATAATTATCATATAAGAATATTAATAACATATTATTATATTCTATTTTAATCAATTACTAAATACATTTCTCATTGTTATTATTCCAAAAATTTATATTAGGTATAAGGCAATTTGGATTGATAAACCTATAACAAATCTTATAATTTAAAAGAATCAATCTAACTATGCTACTAATCCTAAATATATTATATCATACTCATATTCAAAATCTCATGTTCTAAAAATATATGAATAGATTTAAAAAAAAGAAAACATTACACTTTAGTACAATGTTTTAAATACACATATATTCTCAATTATATAATAAAAATCAATTTAATACACTAAGCAAAATCCTAATTCAGATTAGGAAAAATATAGGCGTTATAGTTAGTCGGAGATTTAGAGGTCAAAATCCAAGGGCATTCATTGACATTATCAATGTATTTATTACATGTTACTAGTGCTGACTTGGTTATGGGTAGAGATGGCAAAACGGGCCACTCGACCCGTTTAGCCCGCGCCCGCAAATGCTCGCAAAAATTTAAGCGGGCCGGGCATGCCCGCATTGCCTTAACGGATAAAATTCATTGTCCCGCCCGTTTTAAAACGGGGTAATGGGCGGCCCGTGGGCATTGTTGAATAATTAAAAATAATAATTCATATGATAAATGAAATGAAATTAAATAAAGTAGTTGAAGATAAAAAAGTAACAATTTTTTTTTATATTTTATATGAAGTCTAACAAATTACATTAGATTATATTTTTTTTAGGAATTAAATCACATTACATCATAACTTATTTAAAATTTTCTTACTTTTTCCTTAAATTAAATTTATGGGCCGCCCGCATGCCCAACGTAAATGCCCGCTAACTTGGCGGGCAAAACGGGCAAGTGGACAAAAAATGTATGCCCTGCCCGTAAAGAAATGCGGGCTATGCGGGCGTGCCCGCGGACAAAGTCCGTTTTGCCATGTCTAGGTCTGGGAGCTGCTTGGTTAGCCACACTTGGACCTCATATTTTTTATTATAGTACCCTCACATTGAAGTTTTATTTGGGAAACCAATTTATTACCCTGCATGGTGCTCAACCAACATTACCTAGACAAGCACACTTCACTCACCTTAAACGAATGCATCAGACTCCTGCGATTGATGAGTTATAAACTCTATAGTTTCAACATTCAGATTGTCCTTAGGATCAATGGTTAGATTTACCCACTGACATAGAACCATAATTGGTCATTTTACCGCATACTTATCGGGAGATTTTTTCTATTCCATCAGGATTGCCACCTAATCGACCTCAAAATCATTCTATTCTATTACTACATGGGTCTGCACCTATTAAAGTCAGGCCATACATGTGTCCATGTAGCCAAAAACAACAAATTGAAGTTATGGTACATGATATGCTTAAGGAGGAATTATTGTCCATAACAAGAACCCTTTCTCATCTCCCATAATTATTGTGAAGAAAAAAGTTAGGACCTCAAGATTTTGCACTGATTATAGAGCTTTGAATGTTATTACCATCAATGACAGTTTTCTTATCCCAACTTTTGATGAGTTAATAGATGAACTCCATGGTGCTCAATTTTTTTCGAAATTGGACCTTCGATCAGGATACCACCAAATATTGGTCAATAAAGAGGATAAATTTAAAACTCACCAACACACCTGCTACTTTTTAAGGCTTGATCAATGAGATCTTCCAAGGATTGTTGAGGATGTTTGTTCTTGTATTCTTTGACGATATTTTAGTATATAGTCCTTCATGGTCTTCCCATTTATAACATCTTGAGGTAGTGTTTCGAATATTACAACATCATAAACTCTTTGCCAAATTATCCAAGTGTTCTTTTGGACTTCAACAAGTGGATTACCTAGGTCATGTTGTTTTAAGCTTAGGTGTGGCAATGGATAAGGACAAGATCCAAGTTGTGTTGGAATGGCTAGATCCTACAACTTTGAAACAATTAAGGAGATTTCTAGGTCTTATTGGTTATTACAGAAGTTGCTCATTTGACCAACTTATTGAAAAAGAATAATTTTAATTGGGATGCTACTGCTAGTGCATCATTCCAGGCTCTAAAAATTGCAGTTATACAAGCACCTATTTTGGCTTTACCTAATTTTTCTAAGCCCTTTGATTTGGAAGTCAATGCCTTAAGGATTGGCATAGGTGCAGTTCTCATTCAAGATCATCATCCAATTGTTTTTTTTTAAACAATTAACTCCTAAAATGCAAAAACACTATGCTTATACTACAGATTTTTATGTTATAACAGAAGCAATTGCAAAGTTCAGATACTACTTGTTGGACCACTAATTTGTGATTCAAACGAATCAGAAGAGCTTGAGTAGCTTAACTGACTAAGCTCTTCAAACCCCATAGCAGCAAAATTGGCTACACAAGCTGCTAGGGTATGATTGTACAATTGAATATAAGTCTGGGAAGGATAATATTGCTATTGATGCCCTATCCAGATCTTTTTACATGGCTTGGTCTCAACCTCAATTACACATTTTTCCTATTTTAAGAATTTCAAGAGTTTCAATACACTTTTCAACTTTTTTGACTTTCAAAATAAAATATTCATTACTATCATCATAACCCAAAAAAATGTTAGACCCAACAAAATGAATTTGATAGAAAAAATCACAAGTGTAATTTAAATGTTAATAAATGGACAATAACAATAATAAAATGGGCAACTAATTTATCAATAACACACCAAACACATATTTCTACAACTTTCTCACCTTACTAATTATTAATTCAAGTGGAGACACCTAACCAATTCCAAATCACTAATAATATATCATCATCCAACTAACTATTCGACTAATTAATAATTTATTATCCAATATTATGATTTCATTATATTAAAAAAATTCGAATTTGAAATTGAAAAAATCATTTCGTTTTTCACAACTTTTTAAATATTTATTTTAAAAAAATAACATAATATCATGTTTTAATTTCTCTATTTTCATTAGAAAATTCAAATTTGAAATTGTCATTTATTTTCCTTATGTGTTTGAAGAGGTTTAGATCATATTCATTTGCATGGATAACATATGTGTTCTTAATAATACAAATATACGAGTAACAGATACGTTTTTAACCATGTAAACATATGTATTACTAACAATATAAATGCATAGGTAACATATGTGTTATTAATAATATAAAGGCATAGGTAACATATGTGTTATTAATATTTGTGTTTTTAATCTTACCATAAAAAATTACCATCTCATGCGAATGCAGAGGTGAATTACTAGTAATTAAGTAATTTCTTAGATCTAATTAACTAAGGCACGGAGATTGAGGTCTAACAAATTTGAAGTACATACAAATCAACTTACAATTTAACTCAAAGAAAATGATTACAACTGTGTTCCAAAATACATAAAACAAAATCCAAAAGCCCAACTAAAGTCCAAGCTAGAGATGGAAGGTGGTGAATGAGAATGAGAATGAGACTTAGGAAACTGGCGTCATTATTGAAATTTGAAAGTGGTGATGAAATTTTTGTGAAAGGTTAAATTTAATCATGCGAAAATATTTGGTCAATATAGGATTTCTAAAACTTTGAAGTATTAGAAAAGGGTATATTTTGGCCATATCAGTTAGAGAGTTAAGCTCTGATTTTGATATATGTTAAAATTGTATCTTAAAATTAATTCACCAGTGCAGTGAATAGAGTAACCAAACATATATTTAAGTGTCACTTTTACTAAGTATCACTCATATGAATCAAATATTTATTTTCAAACATCCCTTTTTATAAATATATGGATTAAAAAATTTATGTTTTTTTAGTATAATAAAGGTATTCCTTTACCAAATGGGCAATGACTGATTTTGATGTTAAGTTGAGGTGCAACAATATTTAAATGAGTAACAAATAATTTCAAATTAACATATTAATTCTAAATAAAAATAATTAATAATTAAAAATGTTAAATAAAAATTTACATTCATTTAAAAAGATGTTTTTCGTTCTTTTAAAAACTTAAACTCATTTATGATTGAATTAAAGGTAAAACTTCTAGCTACTTACCCTTTCAATATAAATCATTATGTTCTCTGCATTAAATTCATCTTTTACCACACTACATAATTTTGTTTGGGTGTCTTTGTTGTTGAAAATGATCTTTCTATAACAGTTAAACTAGAGATAATTGAGAGTTTTTCAAACATAAATAACTAACGATGTTGATAATAAAATATTAAAATTGACACCTTAAGTTAATCTTCTATCGCTCATTAAAATCCACAAGGCACAAAAATACATATGCTACCAATACTAATTGATTTATAAAAATCCTTAGAATCTTAGGACTTTTGCAGCAAAGTTTGACAAAGACAATATGTGATCTCATAATCTATTACATAGTATAAAATCATTATGAACTCAAATGAAGAAATAGTACTATAAGTCATATCAATATCTATACATATAAGAGAATTCAGTCCATTATAAAGATAACACATTATACTGAACATATTTATCAATTATGAGTTCCAAAGAGTATGCTCATAATGTTGTGAGAACCGGACCGAACTAGACGATCCAATCACTGCCCGAACTTGAAAATAAATCTGGTTTGATTGAATGAGTGGTTGGACCACTTTGAATTTGAGAAATTACGGTCCAACCATGTTAAACTCAGTTAAACCAAAATAACATGGGAAGTGAACCAGGCAAAAAAATTAAAAAAATGGAACATTACTCTAACGTTTTGTTTTACTTCGGTTCAAAAAAAGATGGAAGATTGTAGTTGAATATAATTATACATAATTATTAATTATATAAAATTTTATATTTATATATAATTATATATTTATAGATAAAAATATTAATTATATATGAAATCATCCGGTATGACCAAACAATTTAACCGTATAAACGGATTAAACCTAATACAAGATATCTTTCAATTTAATGTCCAGCTCGGGTTTCAAACATTGTATGCTCATGAAGAAGTCGTTTGGGTGTATGTAAAAACGTTAAAAAATATTTTAATAAATTTGGAAAAAATAAATGAGGAGGCAGGTGGCCCAAGTGTATCCACTATGGTCCACTATTGCTTATGTGTAAGGAATTTATGTATTTCGAGGTGTGTGATTGTCTCTTTCAACAAATGTCATTTTCGTGAATCAAACTTTTGACTTTTTGTATTTATGGGGATCTAGTAAAATTTTATACGACTGGACCAATACTTTGATAGTGAAGCAGTAAATTTATGAAAAAAAGAAGATGAATAAATTAAAATATATTTAGAAGAAAAAGGTTTAAAAAAGTTTGAGGTTTTAAAAACATAATAGTGAGATTGCTTATTCAATTGTGGGTGTTTATATATTCAACAATAATTTGGATTCCTTTCATGATAATAATTTGGCCTCATTTTTCATGTTTGTCACGTTTTTGTACTTAGTGTTGACTTTGACAATATAATGAAGAACATAATAATATGGTCCTCTCACCAGCATACACCAAAAAACGTAGGACTAGACATAATGTTTATTTAATCATAATAAATCAATTAGGTAAATACAACTGGCTCAATAAGTAATATTAAAGAATGACACAATCTATGATCCATACCTTATAGTTTTGGCTATAGAATCAAGAACATAATCATATATATGTTCCTCTCACCATACACCAAAAATTGTGACTAGGCAGCGAACTTCCATCGGAAGCTGTGAAAATTAATCCTCTTTGGATGTGGTGGAGGACTCTCATTCACATAGAGTGAGATTCTCTTTAGTACATGAGAAAATATAATTTGATTTGATACTTATATTATTTTATATACAATTAAATAATATTTTTTTTATTGAAAATAAAAGGAAATAAAGAACTCACCTTCTCAAGGAGATCTTGGTTCCATTCACTTACCTATAAATTTAGACATACAAAAATAAGAAAGTCATTAGCAAAGTGCCACACATATATTTAGCTTTTTAAACTTTACTTTTTAGTTAAGACTTTATTATACTTAAGAAAGTTAGACATATTAAGACTAGCATAAGGATTAGATGGTTAACTATCTTAACACGTTATTGATAGTAATAAATATGGTGGATGGATAATTGATGAGAATCAATAATTGCCATGAAGTAGTGTCTTTAAAAAAACAGAATCAATAAGTGCTGAATAGTAGTAGATAGATTACTGTCAGGGTATACGTTAGCTCTTCCATGGGTTTAGCTACTCTATGTCTCATGGACATGTGATTGGTCAAAAAAATATATTTAAATTAAAATTTAATTATTAAATATTTTTCTGATCAATCATAAACTCGTAGTACATGAAGTGACACAAAGTGTGGGACAACAAAAGTGTGTCCCAATTCTCTGCCCAAAATCAATCAATATAAAAATATTATTTTTTGTTTTTAAATTTTTTATTATTTATATATCAACATCTCAAGCAATTAAAGAATACAGCTCGTGGAAACTCAAGTCTCGGTCCTTAGCATGTACTTTTTGTCATATAATGATGCACATTATGACATGTTACTCTCTCATAGTCTCACCATACACACCAGAAAATGTAGTAGGAGGTAGCTTCCAAAGAAATTGCTTCCACTATTATTGCTCTTTCCTCCATACCTTATAGTTTTGGCCATACAATCAAGAAAATATGTTCCTCTTATCATACTCCAAAAATCAGAGCTAGACCAAAAATGTGTGACCAGATAGCGAAATTCCTTCCACATTTAGTGGAAGTAAGAAAACTGCTGAAAAACTTACCCAAAGAAGTTGAAGAGCTGAATGAAGAACTACATCGAGTTGAAGGGTGCATCAATGTTGCAGATAGAATGGCTGTAAAAGGCAACAAAGATGAAGATGGAATTAAAAAGATGGTGAAGGATCTAATAGAAGCATCTCTTCGCATAGAAGAAGTCACAGAAGATTATAAGATCACTGAGCAACAATCTACTTATGATCCTGGATGTATAGCTGTACTTTATGCTACAACTAACTTCATCAAAACTATGATCCCTCGTCTTCAAATCTCATACGAGATTCAAGACATTAAATCATGTATTGTTGAAGTAGAAGAAAGAAGTAAAAGATGTGGCTTAAAAATCCAATCAACAAGTTCTTCTTCAGTCAAATGGCATAGCCTTAGAGAGGAAGCTTGGTACATTAAAGAAGATAAGATTGTTGGCTTTGAAGCCCCCACAAAGAAATTGATGGGTTGGTTGTTAGGAAATAAAGAGAAAAGATTAGAGCTTGCTGTGATATGTGTTGTAGGAATGGGAGGGCGTGGAAAAACAACACTTGCCAAGACAGCTTATGACAAAGTGATTGGGGAGTTTGATTGTGGTGCATACATCACAGTGTCTCCAGTTTACACTGTAGAAGATTTGTTGAGGAACATTTTGAATAAGATGTGTGAAAGAAGAAATGAGACTCCTCCAAAGGATATTTCTCAAATGGATCGAAAAACATTGACTGACAAAGTAAGTAACTACTTGAAGAAGAAGAGGTATGTTCTATTGTTTGATGATGTATGGAACCATGAGTTTTGGAATGAGATTAGATTTGCTCTATATGATGATAATAACAAAAGTAGGATAATCATCACAACAAGGAATATGAATGTTGCAGATTTTTGTAATGAATCTTCTATCCTTTATGTTCACAACTTGCAACCTTTATCTAAACAACAATCTTTGGATCTCTTCACCAAGAAGGCATTCAAAAATGGATGTGATGAAGATTTTATGAAAGAGGTCAAAGAGATATCTTTAAAGATTGTTGAAAAATGTGAGGGGTTACCTTTGGCAATTGTTGCTGTTGGTGGTCTTTTAAGCAAAAAAAAAACTATTTCTCTGAATGGCAAGATGTGTATGAAACTCTAATTTCAACATTAGACATGAATCTCAATTCAACTGGTATTACAAATATTATAGGTCTTAGCTATAATGATTTGCCTTACCATCTCAAGTCGTGTTTTTTGTATTTTGGAATATATCCTGAAGACTACGAAGTTGGGCCTAAAAGACTAATTAGGCAATGGATAGCTGAAGGCTTTGTTAAACCTGTCCTTGGAAGCCTTAAAACCCCGGACAAAGTTGGAGAACAACATTTGAAAGAGTTGGTTGATAGAAATTTAGTGCAAGTATCTTCATTTAGCATTGACGGCAAACCTAAAAGGTGTCGCGTTCATGATCTATTACGTGACATGATCCTTACAAAAATTGAGGATACAAATTTTTGCCATTTTGCTAGTGATACTCAAGATGATCGAGCAATACTTAATTCGAAAATTCGACGCTTACAAATAGCAACCAAATCCAATGAACATTTGAACGGTGCTAGTATTGAAGGATCACTCATTCGATCACTTTATACTTTTAGAAGAAAAAAATTATCCGAGGATCTCGTGAAGATAATCCCTGCAAAATGCAAGCGGTTGAAGATATTTGATTTTGAAGATAACTGGTTGAAGTATATTCCTGAAAATTTTGGGTGTTTAACACAGTTGAGGTATTTAAGCTTTAGGAATACAAAAGTGGGGAATATTCCTGAGTTCATTGGTAACCTCCTGAACTTAGAGACCTTAGATCTACGAGGTACATATGTGAGCAAGTTGCCAAAAGAGATTAACCAGCTTAAAAAGCTACAACATCTTCTATACAAACATAACATCTCATGGAATGATGGAGTTAAAATGATGGGAGGTTTTGCAGGTTTGGAATCCCTACATACATTACATAAAGTGGAAACAAGTCCCAATGGAGGAGAGCTAACCAAAGAGCTTGAAAAGTTCATGCAGTTAAGGTGTTTAGGGTTGGTTAATGTTAAGCCAGAATACATAAGCCCTCTATATTCCTCAATAGAAAAGATGCAATACCTTGAGAAGCTATATATCAGTGTATCAGAAGATGAGGGAAGCATTGATTGGGATTGTATTAATTCACCTTTACCTATGCTTCAAAAGCTTAGCCTAATTGGGAGATTAGAAAGATTTCCAAAGTGGATTGCAAAGCAGGAAAGTCTTGTTAAATTGACCTTGTGGTACTCCAACTTAACTGAAGATCCATTGAAAGTACTTAGTTCTCTTCCAAAGTTGGTGTCCTTGTCTCTTTCATCAGCATATAGAGGTGAAACTTTGCATTTCCAAAATGGAGGGTTTCAGAAACTAAAGAGGTTAGTTCTCAAAAGCTTGAGTAGTTTGAATTCCATTCATATCAATGAAGGAGTACTGCCATTGCTGAAAGAGTTGGTGTTAAAACATATCCCAGAACTCAGTAAGATACCTTATGGGATCAACCACTTGAACAAGCTTGAAGTTTTCGACATCATTGGTATGTCAGAAGAATTTAAGACTAGAGTACAAGAAAATGATTTGGGCAAGAAAATACTTCTGGTAAAACATACACATTGATGCAAGGTTAGTTTTCTAATTCCTGTCTATAAATTAATTAACTGTATTATCATGTTACTTATTTGTAGATGAATATATATAGGTTAAGAACTGTAACTTAGACTAGATTATGATGTTATCTATAAAAAAAATTGGTTAGAAAGGAAAGAATGTTATTTATAAATTAATTATATGGAATGTGAGTACAAGTATTACATTAATTATTCTATCTCTAGATTATTATTTTATTATTCTGATTTGAGATTTCTAGACTTAGCTTCCTAAATCATTCCCGAAGCTTCTTAATTGATCTCAAATGTGCAGTAATTTTAACACTAACCTATACTGTTTAGATTTCAGCTTCCTCTAAAGTTATATTTTGTAATATTTTTTCTTTCCCTTTTTAATGATAATTTTTTAATGCTCAACTTTTATAGAAAAATATTATATTCTCACAACAAATCAACTTAAAAATCCTCCTAAATATAGAAAAGTAACATATATTATATTTAATCCAAATAAAATTAAAATATTTTAGTTCAATTGATGAATGTTACTTTTTATAGTTAAGATTTAAGATGATTTTTAAACTAATTTATTAGAAGTATATAAAATTACTTTTATATTATGTTCTCAATTGGCAGGTACTATAGTTCCTGTGCTCAGGTGTTGGAGAATGCCTCTAGAGGTTTTCATGGCAATGTTATTCTATCTTTCCTTTACATCCTTTCCCCAAAAAAATAAGTGAAGTTGGCTTTCCTTCACAAAGGCAAATGAAACCTTTAAATGTACTCTCATTGATACTAAAATTTGGCTTTTGCATTGATTGGATTTTTTGTGTGTAATATATTATTTGTAATGTCTTTTTTATTCAATAATCGTTTGACTTATCTACCCAAAATAATAGTCATATGACTTCATCTTCTCTTGAATTATGAATATCTATTTCTTTCCTTACTTTTTAATTCCATGCTATATTTGCCGTTGCTATCTCATTTTTTGTTTACTATTTTTTCACTCACTACACTGGGTTTGTTTTATGGGGTGCCCAAATAAGTTATATCACCTGTGGTGCCTTATCTATAAATCTATAATCCTTTTAGACAAGTAGTTACGATTGATCAATTGTTATAATTGATTGACCCTGAAATTGTCAAACATGTTATCTTCATAATTAATATATATATTTGTTAAGTATTCTCTTTCTTTACACAAATATACCGGTATTATGAGTTCAGTACATTTACATAAGTCTCGTTTTCTTTCTATTTTATGCTTGTCGATGTGTAGCTCCAGCTTACTTGACTTTGTCATCAGGAAAATACCAGAGCCCTTAGTCTTTCAATCTCTCTTTTTATGATAATAACACATTATGGTAGAGCATTGTGGCTCCCAATTTTCGGTTACGCAAAATTTGGAATTACCATTACATTTTTTACGATTAAATTATATAAAACTATCTTTATATTCAAGTTAGGATAAAATAGTCTTTTTAAGAAGAGTTATGAACTCAGGAGTCGTTTAAGAACCGAGGAAGGTATTAACATTTCATCAGCTCGTAATAAAACAATACCCTAATTAATTACATAGATTAGAAATATACGTGTGATTTATTTTATTAAAAATTAAATTATTAAAAAAAATATTTTTTTAACTTTTGTGTCTAACAAGAATTAATCTTACTCTTACATAGTTCTGAGTTTAAAATTGATTAATTTGATTTGTTTGATTTAAAACTACCCGGGATTAAAGAAATAGTTTTCATAAACCATAAACTATAATTTAATTTCCCACTTGAGACTATTCAAATTTTATAGATCACTTAAAGCAATATACCATTTTTCTTTTTAATTATATTTTTTAATAAATGTGATCAATAGCAAAGAGATGATATTGATCGTAAACTAACTTTGTGCTTGAGGTAGAAAGGAAGTGACGACACGAGACAAGATCAGACTATTCAAATTACATTAATTAATTAAAAGCATTCGTTTATTTATTATAATTTATTTCAGTTAAATCTTATACACACGAAACATATTATCATGTCCCAATTTTTGGTTGAGCATCGATTTCACGACGATTTAGAATCTTCGTTACATTTTTTATGGTTAAAACGTAAAAAACTCTTTTTTTTGCATACTTTTGGATTGTTATGGTCTTTAAATTTAAAATTTGGACTTACGTGCAGTGAAAGGTATTAGCACATCATTCACTCATACTAATACTCTCACTAATTGCATGAACTAATTTATACTCGTAAATTTGTTTGATTATTTTATTTATTAGAAGGAAAAATATTTTTATTTTTTGTTGTGTCTAACGGGCTTGTTCTTATGTATCTCTATGAGTATTAAGGGATCAAAACTATGTACTTCTTTGAATAGAAAATGGTATGTTGGCTGTGTTAACTTTTTTTTTAATAAGCACTAGTATTTAATCATAACCTGTCATCCCCACTTAAATGAGTGAAATACAACCCTTATGTTTGATATCATATTACATATCAAGGAGGGGGAAGCTTAGTCAAGATTTTATCTTTTTTATTTTTAAAGGTTTTTAGAAAGGTGTAATTAATAGCTAATAAATTTTAAGAAAGTGAAATCAAGCACTATCTTTTAAGAGATTGCGATAAAAGTTGGTTTTATTATTTAGTTAAAGTGATAAAAAGAGAAGCAATTTATTTATGATTTTTAGCAAGAAAGATAATATACAGGATGGTAAAAAAATGTTCATGTTAATTGATTTTTATAAAAAAAAGTAATTAGAACATATAGTAATTATAATATATAACATTAGAATAGCCTTACTTTCGGCAGAAAAACATTTCTATGAATGGTTCCTTTTGAATCATTGCTATTGCACTTTCGCCCTAATTTTTGCGTGAAATATTCGTTGTGCATTCTTAGTCTTTTTGTTTTTTCTTTGTTCTTTTTTATTGTACTTCGAACTGTGAACATTCATTGTATTATTTTATTCTTCTATCACATGAGTGGTGTGAAAGAATATATATATTTATAATTGAATGTCAAGAAAAATGGTTGAAAAACTACATCTTTAGGTTATTGACATATTAAAGGTTATTATTAAAAAATAATCTTCTTTCATGATGTCTAGGAACAAATGGGATGACTAAGGATACCTCATTAGTATTTGCGAATTATAAAAAGTCTTGTATCATTAGAAAAAATTGTATAAAGATCATTTATTATTTTATATTTGTATCATTCTCCATATTATTTTTAATCAATTATCTTTCATTGGTGGAGTGATTGTTATTTGGGTATAAAGCCTTGTAGGGAATAATTGTTATTTGCGTTGTTTTTATATTGTTTTTATGAATATAATTGGTGGAGTGAAATGTGGGATTTCATTTTGTATGGTCAATGTAATAGTATATATTCTTTAAAAAGATATACACTTGAAAGTAAATATTTATGCAATAAACATAAGTGAGTGTAAGAGTGGTTGACCTTGATTGGGGTCTCCTAGTGAAGAGAAACATTCAAATTGATCCCTTATTGGATGAGGCCAGAGACGATACATCATCTTGTATGATGGGTTTAGCTCACGTAGTCTTGATCATAAACTATTATTCTCTCCATCTTCTTGAATTTCTTTAGTTTCAACCATGATTGTCTTTAGCCGAGTCCAACAATAGTGATATTAAAATCAACCTGAAACTATTGAGTGTCCTCCATCATGGGATCATGGAATGCATGTAGAATAATTTTTTTTACACATGGTGTGCATAAAATGGATATCTTCCTTTTTTAATCCATGTTACATGAATTGAAATGCAATATATTATAAAGGAAATACAAGTAATGCTAACCTTGAAATGCATGAATGTTTTATTCTTTTTGAATGCATGAATGAATGAATAATTTAATGAACAAATGAATAATTTAATGTATAAATCAATGACTGGATATTTGAATTATATGTTTTTATTTTTACATAAATGAATGCATGAGTCAGTGAATGCTTGAATTATATATTTTTGAATGCATGAGTAAATGAATGATTGAATAATGAATTTTTCTTTGTTGATGCATATATGCATGAATGAATGAAAAGATAAATAAGTAAAAGAATGTATGAAAAAAATATTTTTTATTTTTAAATTCATGATTGAATGGATAATTAAGTAGAAGAATATATGAATAATGTATTTCCAATATGAGTGTTTCATCGTGCTAATACAAGTGAGACCCGAAATGTACACCGACAAAATGAATGCCCCTCCTAATATAATTTATGTGTTTCTACAATGTGGGATTTCTCCTATTGATAGAGAGATTTCAACCCATGTTTTAAAACAAAAATGACAGCCCATAATTAGGTTATCAAATTTGATTCCAAAATTTTATGATAATAATGTTTCAAATTCAAATATGAAATTCACCATAAATTTAAAATTTTAAAATAATTATTTTTTGGTTACGAGATATCTAAAAAAAATCCATTTTGGTCATAAAAATTACTTAATAATTCATATAAGTCCTAATGACTATTGTAATACTCTCATGGGAGTAAAAATTAATTATTTGATCCTATGAAAATTAAAAGTAGATGAGAATCTTTTTTGGGTAGAAATTTTATAGTGACTCTATGAAATACCAAATTAAGTGCATTAGCTATGAAGAGGTAAAAAAATAATAATTCGAATTTTATAAAATCGCAAAAGATATTTTGAATGCAATTTTCTTCGTTAATTTAATTAGGAAAATTACCATTGCCCTCACCAAGTGGAATTAAAATAAGTAAATGAATGAAGAAAGGATTTGCGGCGAAAGCAACGTCAAATTGAAAATTTTGGAAATAGAAATTTTCAAAAGTATTTTTCATATAACAAACTTCAAAATGAGTGGAAATTATCTTGACAAGTCTTTCAAAAAGAATATAAAAATGTTGACTTGTCAAGAATAACATATAATACATTGACACATGTGTTATATCATTGGATTCATTTGACATGTGTTTTTTAGATAGAATATCTTCGTTATTGGCATATAAGTGATCATTAAGCCTAATAAACCTATTTTTTATTTTTTCATGGAGAATGAAAATTTGGATGGATATATTTTGAAATAGTTTCCCACCATTATTGAACACATAAAGTGCTCAATTAAGGACTTTTTTATTTTTTAATTTTTTGATATATTTGAATAATATTTTTGAAAATTTATTTTGGGTCGTTTTGAAACTAGACAAAATTGGATGTTTACACATATTAATTTTTGAGTTTGAGAAAGACTAGTGATTATAAGAAAGTAAGTAGTTCAAATAATATATGGATTGTGTTCCCTTTGAATAAAAGAATGGAATGGAGGAAAATAATGATATAGTAGAAAGAATTACTAAATTGTAGGAATGACAATGGGGTGGGTCCGAGTCGATTTGTGCTTACCCAACTCTGAACCTGAAATCCAAAACTCGAACCCGAACATGAATTGAGCGGTGTTGAAATTAACGATATCATCATCGAGCCCATCGAATTTCGGAGAGCCTAAACCCGATGGGGAATCCGAAAAAATAAATACAATCCTTTATTATTTTTCAACCAGAACAGTTATTGCAAAACAAAACATCTATCCAAAAAATATATATATAACATGTAGTAAAAATAGCAACAAACATAAACTGAACCGACACATGCAGGAGAGAAATTGAACCAGACACATAGTTTGTTAAAATAATATTGATCCAGAAATATGTAAATCATCCCCCTAATTTGTAACAAACAACAACACTTACCCGAAAGGAACTCACCCTTGTTCTTTCCTCTTGAAGACGAACAAAGATGTCGAACAAAGAAGATGAATTTGAACAAAACTATGAAGGAGAAGAAGATGGTTGTACGAAGATGGTTGTTCTAGGAAGGAGAAGAAGCAATGAAGAATATGGTTCACTATTTCTAGTTTGAGACTTAATGTAGTTTAGTTTCTAATTTTTCCGCCTATAACAAAAATAGGGTTAGAAGATATATTAATATATTAATTTTTTAAATCGAGGAATGTTCGTGGTAGGGTATCACATTTACTAAACTCGAACATGATCCCAGTAACATAGGGTTGGATTCGGTTAGGTACCTATGAGTTCGATTTTCATTGTCATCCATACTACTTGACAATTTTGCTTTCCAAAGACATGTTATTGCTCCTCCAACTCCTCTGTGCTTTTTTTATTTTGGTAGTTCTCTTTATTTTTGTCTCTTTCTCTTTCTTGTGTGTGTTTTTTTTCATTTTTTTCTGTGTATGTCCTTTCTTTTATAGGGGAGCCTTGATCACATTTTTTTCTTGACAAAAAATCAATACATTGATGGGTTGATTGAAATGGAATATTTGACACGTACTTTTTGTGAATTGGTATCTCCTTATTAATAAGTCCACTAAAGACTCATTAAACTGATTGAACTCAAATATTTGAATAAATGAATGTATTAACACCTTGTCTGCCTGTATTACAATGATATCCTCGCTAAATGCATAGAATTTTATACCTGTAATTTGTTTTCCAAATTTAATTAGTAAAACAAAATATTATATTTTTATATTTGCGTCTGACAAGAGTTCTATTACTCTAATGTATCTCTAGGTGCAATAGGAAAACCAAGAATGCATAGTTTTGAGTAAAATTAATTGATTTTATTTGATTTAAATAAATTGTTTGTATTTTTTATAAAACATTAGAGTTGATAGTGAATCGGATTAGTGTAAACTACTTAATGATTTAAAGTAAATGAAATCAATGGTAAAGAAATTGTGTTGGTTGTATATCACATTTTTGCTTCAAGGAGAAAGGAAGAGATGATGCAAGTCATAACCACACTATTTAAATTCCTTAAGTCTCTAAGGTGATAAAACATTTTTAAATTATGTTTTAATAAATGGAATTAATAGAACAGAAACGACATGAATTATGATCAGACTATTCAAATTCTAAAAGTTAATGTTAAATTATTTTTAATAAATGAAATCAATATCAAAGAGACAATGTTGATTGTAAACCAATTTCCGCTTTAATTAGAAAAGAAGAGACAATGTGGACTATGATAGTGTTATTCAAATTTCGTAAGTCAATTAGGTGATATAAAAATTAAATTATTTTTTAATAAATAATATTCTAGAAAATTATTTTATTCAACAATTTAATATTTATTTAGAATTTTATATAAATGGTGATTAATATTATTTAAATATATAACCTTTAATAATTAAATAAAACAAAAATGAATTAAATAAATATACAAATTACCTAGAATCCACATGGTATGGACAGATGGGGGAGGCGCAAAATTACTTATATGTGGTCAATGACGGGCAGACAACGTGAGGATGGAACATGGGTAAAGGGTGACAACATTGTTAGGACAAATAAGCATAGTGATTTGGTACTGTTGGTGCAGCGGAAGCGACTGTTGTACAGTGTTGGTCATAAACAATCAAATAATGTGCATAAATAGAAGAGAAGAAACAAGAGAATTTGTTAATGAGGTTCGACAAATTGTGCTTACGTTTTCAGGAGCGCTAAGCGACTACCAAAATATTATTAGATAATAAAGATTACAAACCCTAACACACTCATGGCCCCACATGCCCATCGGGTGTTTCTATTTGGTATTTATATCTGGTGTACATTACAACAAGGAACTTGAGTCCAATGTATAACATTGATATTATACTCTATTTTAATATTAGGCAATGTACGACTTCATATAATAACATATTTCAAACATTTCTAATAGATACTATGTGAACTGAATAGTGGTTTGATGATTGCAACATTGATTGCCAATGATTGGATCCAAAAATTAGGAGGAGACAAGATTGTAATCTATTCGTCAACGCACCACTACACGAAAAGTGGGAAGGCTAGTGGCTAATCATGGATAGAGATGGAAATGGATACCCTAACTCACGAGTACGCACCAGTAATACTTGCAACCAGTCAGGTCTGGGTCTATGTTTTTGGATTCATGGGCAGTTAGGATCAAGATTTTGAAAACCGTTATTGAACGGGTTTGGTTCTGGATAATGAGGAACCTACACCCGTAAATACATGTACCCATGATTCCTAAATATATATATACATTAACATAACTAAACATAGTTTCTTTCATAATTGTGATGTAATGTTATGCTTATATAGAGATCTTAGATGTTTGGTATGATTTATTGTCTTATTTTAAATTATAATTTTTAGTAAAAACATTTATATTTAAGTGACAATGTAAAGTTGTATACTTCTACTTCAGTTATATTTTGTGATTGTTATTATCATTATTCTTCTTCTTTTAATTGTCTCAAATAACACACGTGATTATTGAAAACATGTGTACAAATATACTCAATGACCTATGAGTAGAAGACTCAATGGGTACATGTGTGGGTCCATGCGAGTCTGAGTCTCATAATGGCATAATAGGGCGGGTCTGGATAGTGCACTACCCGGATCCATCTAAACACATTGTCATCCCTAATCATGGAGAACCATGTGTGCTCCGATGGGGGTGGTTCAAACTAGAGGTGGACAAGACTCAACCCTATTCTCGCACTTGGTTTGGCCAGATCATGATCATGCCCAAATACGATTGGGTCTAGGGTTGGGATCAGGTTAAAAAATAAGACCCGAATAGTATTTTGGGTCAGATAGGGGACAACCACGACCCGACTTGACTCACGGTCACTCACTCATCATGTTTGTAGTGTCTCTATTCAATTATGTACAAAGTAATGACATCTCTTTGTTCGAATGTGTCATTATTTTTCTAAATTTTCTTCTTATATACATAATTAACAATACATACACATATATAATTTACTATATCAAATTAAATATCCACAATAATAAGTAAAATATTGATAATACTTCATCTGAAAGAGATATATGTTATATTTAATTGGGTTTAGGGTCAAGTATATGTTCAAAGGCTTACCTGATCGGCTTTTGGAGTTGGGTTAGCTTCGAGTCTAATTGGGTATGAGTTTGGGTTTAAGGTCGAGCCCGAGTATGAAAATGATAGTCTCAACATTTAAGGTCGGGTAATGGATAAATCTTATTCAGCTCATCTTCACCCCTAGTTCAAACAACTTCATATGACTCAATGATTTGCTCGTGATTGTAGCACTGATTCCAAGGTGGCCTTTTATTTTTTTCTGAATTGTTTCTTTGTCTTTATGCATATTTCATTATTTTTGTGTGTTTTTGCCTATCACCTACTCATAAGGGTGGGCAAGGGCCGAGTTCGGACTAGATAAGGCTTGTCCTTTACCCGACCCAAAATGTTAGTCGTGTCATTTTTTTTAATCCGGACCTAGATATGAAGCTAAACAGACCCTAAATATCAATCGGGTTAGCCTTTAAACCCGAGTCTGACCTTAGACCCGATTAATTATAATGCATATTGTCGCACCCCGATTTTCGGCTGCATGACTTTATTAGAGTCGCCACTACATTTTTTTCAGTAAAAAATGTAGAAAAATATTTTGGTTCAATTGTATTGAACTTTGGACTTTGATATCCAGGTTCAGGAGTCGATTACAGACTAGGGAATGTATTAGCACCCTAGTTTCCTGTTTGAACGGTACCCTTACTGTATTGCATGGATTATTAACTATATGTTCACCAAAAAAATACTTTATTTTATTATTATGTCTGACAAGACATGATCTTGGTCCTAGATATCCTTTTTTTGGGAATCAAGACTATGTAGTTCTTTGAGTAGAAAAAGTTTGTTTGTTGGGTTGATTTTATTTCTTAAAAGAAGAAATGTTTAAATTATTATCTTTAAAATAAGTGAAACATAGCCATTACGCTCGATATCGAATCTCATATTAAAACTTTGTTAAGAAATTCCATTTTTTTGTTTTTTTATTGAAAATACTTTTTTTTAAATATGAATGAAGCATAGCCCTTTCGTCTGATACTGTATCTCATATTAAAACTTGGTTAAGAAATTCTAATTTTTGTTTATTTATTTTAAAAAATAAAAACAAAGTCTATTTTGGATGTAGAAATATAATTAATTTTAAGAAAGTGAAGTGTAGCCCTTACGTCTAACACTGTAGTATACCTTAAAATTAGGATTAACATATTTCACATAGTCATGTATTAAACGATTTTTATTTTTATGTAATTATAAGAAAAACTGAATTTCGATATAATTTAACAAATAATCTGATCACATACTTTATTTATTTTTTATGGTGAATGTATTAAAATTATTGTTATGATAATTATTAATGAAATGACGTAAATAGATAAAATCAAAATTCTAGGGGTGAAATTGTATACATGTATTGACTCCAAGGCTGAAGTCGGTGCCAACTTGAATTTCAACAAATTATGTTGGCCTAATGTCTTCTATGTTGAAACCATATTCCAAAACAAGTTTGCAATCAAAACCGTTTGAGCGAGAGAGAAAACAAAGAAGCTTTGGGAGTGTTGGAGATTATATATTTTTATGGTTTTTTGCTAGTGTCATCTTTCGTGTGTTGTGTGGAATACTTTTGGATTATCGTGGATGATATGAGTATTTTTAAATGTTGAGTGTTTGCATGTATTTTGTTGAATGATTTTTTTGGGTTATTGTGTATAGGATATTTTGAGGTTGTTGTGGATGACATGAATTTGTTGTGTATGAGAGATTTTTGGAATTGTGGATCTCTTGGAGTTTTGTTGGATGATTATATATGAATGATAATGTCTAGAGAAGGAAGAAAATGATTGAAGAATGAAAACTTTGATTGAGAGGATTGTTGAGGATTCTTGGGAATAGATGATGGATGAAAGACTTTTTTGGATGAGATTTTATGCCCCCCTAATTTCATGTCTCATATGCCTATTTAAAGTTGAATTTTTTTACACATGCTTGAAAATCAAATCAAATTCTCTATTAACTTCCAAGAGAAAGTTAAGGAGATTCTGATTTTTACTTTTAATTAAAATTCAAAATTTTAATTTATGCTATTATGATGTTTAAAATTAAAATTTAATAAAAGTCATAAATTCAAATTTAAATCATTTTTATTTTGGAACACATAAAAAATGTTATTTTTTTATAGAAACCTAAAATGTTTATCTTATTGTTATTTTTTTTGAAAAATGTATTTTGGGCTGGACAAAATTGGATGTTCATAGTTGCCCCTCATTACTTGTTGCTTATTGTATAGCACATAAACTAAGGTTTGAGTGTTCTCACGATAAGCAACTAGTAAAGAAATGAATGCTAATTTTGTTGAGATACAAAAGATTTTTTGTTGGTAAAATAAGGTTTGAGGTACAAAAAACTTTTTGTTCGAGGTCGTCAAGCACGAGCCCCTCAAAAGCAAAATTTGAGGTCGTCGAGCACAAGGCCCTCAAATTTTAAAACTCAGGCACAGAGCCTTGGATGATTGGCTTCGAGGTCGTCAAGCACGGGGTCCACGAAGACACAATTTGAAGTCGTCAGACATGAGCCCCTCAAATTTAAAAGGTCAGGCACGAAGCCTGAGAAGATTGACTTCGAGGTCGTCTAGCACGGGGTCCTCGAAGGTACAATTTGAGGACATCAAGCATGAGGTCCTCAAATTTGAAAAGGCCAGGCATTGAGCTTGGAAAGATTGACTTCGAGGTCGTCGAAGGCACAATTTGATGTCGTCAAGCACGGGGTCATCAAATTTTAAAAGGTCAGGCACAGAGCCTGGGTAGATTGACTTCGAGGTCGTCAAGCACGGGTCCTCGAAGGCACAATTTGAGGTCGTCAAGCATGGGACCCTCAAATTTTAAAAGGTCAGGCACAGACCCTGGAAAGATTGACTTCGAGATCGTCAAGCATGGGGTCCTCGTAGGTACAATTTGAGGTTGTCAAGCATGATTCTCTTAAATTTTAAAATGCCAGGCACGGAGCCTAGGAAGATTGGCTTCGAGGTCGTCAAGCACGGGGTCCTCGAAGGCACAATTTGAGGTCGTCAAGCACGAGGCCCTCAAATTTTAAAAGGTTAGGCATGGAGGTTGGGAAGATTGGCTTCGAGGTCGTCAAGCACGGGGTCCTCGAAGGCACAATTTGAGGTCGTCAAGCACGGGACCCTCAAATTTTAAAAGGTCAGGCACAGAGCCTGGAAATATTGACTTTGAGGTCGTCAAACATGGGATCCTCGAAGGCACAATTTGAGGTCGTCAAGCACGGGACCCTGAAATTTTAAAAGGTCAAGTACCGAGCCTGAAGAGATTGACTTCGAGGTCGTCAAGCACAGGTCCTCGAATGGACAATTTGAGGTTTTCAAGCACGAGGGCCTCAAATTTTAAAAGGTCAGGCACATAGCATGGAAAGATTAACTTTGAGGTCGTCAAGCACGGGGTCCTCGAAGGCACAATTTGAATCGGTTTAGGTGAATGGTATAATAATATGATTATTTGGGATATGTGTGCATGAAGTTCATGCTGATGTTTGTACTATAATGATTAATGTATGCATTTTGACTATGCATTTGATTGACATAAGTATGTGTAATGATGCTTATGATGCATGAGAAGTGGTTGATGTTTAACATGAGAAAATTAGGGGTTTAAGGGTGTAGTTGTTTGAATACTTGTTTATGCATGAACTTAATGTTGTTGTTTTTATGATTAAATTGAGTATGTATTGACTTGAATATTGAGATGATTTAATGTATGTATGTCTTGTATATGCATTGTTTGTATGTCATGTATATGCTTTATTTGATGTTATTATTTGTTATGTATATGCATTGTTTGATGCTATTATGTCATGTATATGCATTGTTTGATTATGTGAATATGCAATGTTTGATCCTATTATGAGAGTATTTACTTTATGTCTTGTATGATATAAATTATTATATGCTTTTTGAATGTAATGGAATGGGAGGTAAGACCGACGCACGAATGTTCTAATGTATTATTCATGATTTATTTTTATATTTTTCGGATGAAACTCATAAATTTTTGTAGACTCTACTGAAGCGACCCTTGATGCATACTGTTGTTTGGTACCATAACTTTTCACCTATCAAAATTTCCCCAGTTAGCTAATGATGTCTTTCTCTTAAGGTGGTCTACAAAATTTCCTTAGTATAATCTTGATGATAGTAACTAAACTCAGTCATAATGCTCTAGTGTAGGCTGGTTGAGGAATTCTTACCAAAGCGTTGATATTTTTGTAGCAATAAAGATCGCCCCAATACGCCTATATTGACATATTGTCTTCATTCGTTTGGTTATTGTTCATAAACTGCCACAACTTGGATGATCAATGATGTGTGACAGTAAGACTTCACATTAAGGGTATTCATTTAATTTTCCCTAATTTTTCCCATAATACCTTATGTAGGCATCTATCGGGAATTCTCTCATTTTATTATCGTCACAAGTCACCTTTGGAGGTTTTTGACTTAGAATCATTCTCCTTTTCCTACGTTCTCCATATGGATTTTCAACCTAACACTCTTTTTTTTGTTGCTTTTTTTTTTGTGAAAACCCTCGAATGTGGTTATTTGACTTGATAGATAGCAAAAGACTTGTATGAGTCCTTGTTGAAGTTGCTCTTGAAGATGATAACTTAAGATCTTCCTCTTCTTGGTTGAGAGATTCTGGTTTTTTGTGATGAAATCAACTTACAGAGCCGTATGAAGCCACTTCACCATTGCCTCAGTTTTGAGTTTATTATAACTTTCGAATAGCAAATGAGATCATCCAAAAAAACTGCCACAATTTTAGGCTTCTTATAATATTCCATCAAACAATGGGATCAACTCAAAAATTTCCCCAATATGAGATATTAATGGTCATCTTTCCCTTTCAATTGTGCTAGTGGGCTTAGAATGGAAAGCCGTAGGCCATGAAACATCTCAAAATCTGCACCAATAAGTGCATATATTGAAGCACACGATATATATCCTCACCGAACTAATCTCTTTCAGAGTGTGTGGTTGTTCCTCCTAACAAGTGTTATTCTTAGAAATTAAACTTTTGACATTTTGGTTATTTCAAGGATCTAGCAAGGTCTTACATCAATAGACCAATGCCTTATTGGTAGAGCTGACAACCGAACCAACTCGGTATTCGTTTGAAACTCGATTCGTTATTTAGCTCGATAAACTTGGTTCATGAACCAAATGAGTTGAACTTGAGTTGGAAATTGAGCTCGTTAAATAAACGAGCCGAACTTGAGTTGGATATAGTTCGACTCGTTAGGTTCATGAGCTAGCTGAATAAATACACATATATATATATATATTTAATTATTTATTTATATATACATATATATATTTATATATAAAACCTTTTCAATTATTTTTCAAATTTTAATTAATTATTTGAGTTGTCCAAATGAACCATTCAAACTGAACCAAACAGTGCGAACTTTAATCGAGCCGAATTCGAGCTAAAAAGATAACTCGTATCGAACTCGAATCGAGTTTCGAGCTAAGTCAATCCTTATCGAGTTGAACTCTGGTTCGACTCAGTTCGAATCGTTTCTAACCCTACTTATTGGTAAATATGAATGATGAGTGACAGAATAATAATATATAAAATTCATATACTTTCTATGTATACATTTTCTTATAAATCTATGGAGCAATAAATATAGAGGAGAGATCCACTTATTCTAAGAGTAAGTTTTTTAAACTTACTTCTCATCCTAGCCACCAATTATAGAGAAATCAAATGATTTGAATTAGTGAGTAGATCTAAACTATTAGTTATTCATAGAATTGATGGTTAGGATGAGGAGTAAATGTAAAAAACTTACTCTTGAAGTAAGTGGATCCCCACTCATAAATATAAAGTAATGTTATGACACATGTAACTTGTAAACCAATCATTAATAAATAAATTATCAACTTGTGATCTATGTAAATTTCTTATGGTTGGAAGATTAGTAGAGAGATATAGTAAAATGATACATCATTTTTTATAAATATATGAAAAAAATATGTGACAAAAAGAAGATGAATAAATTAAAATATATTTAGAAGAAAATGTATGAAAAAGTTTTTGTTTTCTAAAACATGATAGAATGATCATATGTTTCTATTTATGTTATACTTTATGTTCGAAACCAATTAAAAAAATATTATTTAATTAAAAATACAAAAATTAATATTTTAATATTATTTTATAAATTTTGATTAATTAAAATAAAAAACATACATTTTTCGAAGAGATGATCATGATCTAGTTGGCCATATGATTACTTATTCAATTGTCTGTGTTTGTACATGCAATAATAATTTGGAATCCCTTTCACGTGGGCACTGGCGGTCCTTGTCTAGGAAAGGTTGGGCACCTGTCCCCTCACATTTATTTTTCAAGATATGGTAAATATAATTTTTTAAGTATACTTCAAATTTTGAATAAAATTACATGTTTTAAAAAATTATTCTGATAATATTTTAAATTAATTATATTTTATTAAGTAATATAAAAGTACTACTTAATAGATTAAGACATAATGTGACATAAAAAATGGGATAAATGATCTCTGTTGATGTGATATATCTCATCCTCATTTTCCACGTCTTAGTACTTAGTGTTGACTTTTAGCAATATAATATGGTCCTCTCACCAGCATACACCAAAAAACGTACCACTGGACATTAATGTTTATTTAATCATAATAAATAAATTAGGTAAAAACAACTGTCTCAGTAAGTAGTGTTAAAGAATGACAGTCTTTGGTCCATACCTTATAGTTTTGGCTATAGAATCAAGAACATAATACTACGTTTCTCTCAGCATACACCAAAAAATGTGTGACCAGGTAGCAAAATTCCTTCCACAATTAGTGGAAGCTGTGAAAATGCTAAGAGGAGTCCCTGAAGAAGTTGCAGAGATCAATGAAGAACTTGAAAGCATTGAATACTTCATCAATCATACAGACAGAATGGTTGTAGCAGCTGGACAATACAACAAAGATGGATTGAAGAAGATGGTGAAGCATATGAGAGAAGCAACTCTTCGCATAGAAGAAGTCACTGAAGATTATATGAACATCCAACAACAACAACCTCCAAGTGATCCTGGATGTGGAGCTACAACTAACTTCATCAAAACTATGATTCCTCGTCTTCGAGTTTCTTATGAGATTCAAGACATTAAATCAAGTATTGTTGATATCAAAGAAAGATTTGACTCTCTTGAACAAGGATCTTGTTTTCGACAAATCAAAGAAAGATCTTGTTTTGAAAAAGGATCAAGCAGTGAAAGCCAAAATGTCCCACCACAACATACTCTTCAAAGGAATGCTCTTTATGTTGAAGAAGATGATGTTGTAGGGTTTGAAGCTCCAAGAGATGAAGTGATTGGGTGGTTGAAAGAGAGACGAGAAGATCGCACTGTGATAGTTGTGGTAGGAATGGGAGGACAAGGAAAAACAACACTTGCTAAGACAGTTTATGACAAAGTGATTAGAGACT
Source organism: Lupinus angustifolius (assembly GCF_001865875.1). Classification (NCBI taxonomy): domain Eukaryota; kingdom Viridiplantae; phylum Streptophyta; class Magnoliopsida; order Fabales; family Fabaceae; genus Lupinus; species Lupinus angustifolius. The sequence goes on along the minus strand of NW_017724922.1, from coordinate 11,856 downwards.
TTGATTGCCATGCATGGATCGAAGTGTCTCCGACATACACTCTACATGGTTTGTTCAGAGCCATGTTGGACAAATTCAATGAAAGAAATGAGGAGATTTCTAAAATGGGTCTAGACTCATTGGTCAAAGAAGTAAGAAAGTACTTGCAGATGAAGAGGTATGTTTTCTTCTTCGATGATGTATGGAACAAAGACTTTTGGACTGAGATTGAACCAATTGTGTTTGATAATAAAAAGGAAAGTAGGATAGTGATTACAACAAGGAACATGGAGGTTGCAAAACTTTGTAAGGTATCTTCTTTTGTTCATATTCTCAACCTTCAACCCTTATCACCCCAACAATCCATGGAACTCTTCTTCAAGAAGGCATTCCGAAATGAACCTCCTGGTGGAGAGTGTCCAACATGGCTCGAGGATATATCCTCCAATCTTCTTAAAAATTGTAAGGGGTTACCTCTAGCAATTGTTTCCATTGGCAATCTTTTAACTTTAGACAAATCTTCACCAAAATTGCAATTTTTGTGTAAAAGTCTAATTTTTGAGCTAGATTGGAATCAATGTTCATTTCGTATTTCAAATACATTCTGCCTTAGCTATGATGATTTGCCTTTCTATCTCAAGCCATGCCTTTTGTATTTTGGAATTTATCCTAAGGATTATAAAGTTAAACATAAAAGATTGATTAGACATTGGGTAGCTGAGGGGTTTGTTAAATTTAAATCCCATAAAACTTTAGAGGATGATGCAGAACAATATTTGAAAGAGTTGATGGATAGAAGTCTGGTGCAAATATCTTCATTTAGCATTTATGGCAAACCTAAAACATATAGTGTTCATTTCCTTGTACATGATATGATCCTTAAGAAAATAAAGGATATGAATTTTTGCCACTTTGTTAATCATTCTAAAAATGATCCGTCATTGCTTAGTTGGAAAATTCGACGCCTACAAATAGAAACCAACCCCAATGATTATTGGAATGTTACTAATATTGAAGGCTCACTCATTAGATCACTTTATGTTTTCCAAGAAGAAGAGTTACCTAAAGAATTTGTGAGGAAAATCCCTGCAAAATACAAGCAATTAAGGGTATTTGATTTTGAAAATAATAAGCTCAAATACATTCCTCAAAATTTTTGTAGTTTAATCCACTTGAGGTATTTAAGCTTTAGGAATACAAAAGTGCATACTCTTCCTGGGTCCATTGGTAACCTTCATAACTTAGAATCCTTGGATATAAAGTTGACAAAAATACAAGAGATGCCAAGAGAGATTACCAACCTTACAAAGCTTAGACACCTTTTGGTTGATGGGTTACAGATCATGGAAGGTGTTGGAGACCTGAAATCCTTACAAACCCTACGTGATGTGGAAATAGGTAACCCTGGCAAAGAGCTTGAAAAGTTGAGACAATTAAGGGTTTTGGGCTTGATTCTTGATGAACAAAACTACTTAAGCGCTTGTTCCTCAATAAATAAGATGCAACACCTTGAGAAACTATTTATTAATGCATCTGAAGTCGATGAAAGCATTGATTGGGGTTGTCTTTCACCTATGCCTGCACTTCAAAAGCTTCACCTAGAAGGACAACTAAAGAGGTTTCCAGAGTGGATACCAAAGCATCAAAATCTGGTTGCATTGACCTTGAGGTTTTCCAACTTAACTGATCCACTGAAACCACTTATACATCTTCCAAATTTGTTGTCCTTATCACTTATCATGGCATATGGAGGTGAGACTTTGCGTTTCAAAAATGGGGAGCTTCCGAAACTAAGGAAACTAGTGCTCAAAGAATTGCACTTATTGGATTCCATCGATATCAATGAAGGAGCATTGCCATCATTGGAAAAGTTGATGTTACACAATATCCCATATTTCATTCAGGTACCCTCTGGTATCAACCACTTAGGGAAGCTTCAAGTTTTATGTATTGATGAGATGCCAAGAGAGTTTGTGGATCGCATACGAGAAAATATATGGATCAACAACAATGTTCGCCAAGTAACTATTTCAAATGGAAAGAAGGTGAGTTTTCTAATTCATATCTATATATTAATTAACGGAAGAATGATGTTATTATATGCATAATTGAAAACATGAATCATTATTGAGAGTAGTTTGAGTCATTAGCATATTGAGGTTTCTAGACTTGAGCTTTTTCAAACTATTATCCAACCTTCTTATTTGTTCTCAAATATACATCACTTTTAATTTTAAAATTTAACACTAATATTTACTATTTACTTTATGCAAGCTTTGTCTAATTCTTGAAATAACCTCTATGATTTGTATTCCATTTTTCTTCTTGGTCCTTTTCGGTTATTACAGTTTATAAAGTATTGTTTTAGATGCAAAATAGTTATTCTCCTTCAAATCCCTTCATTATAAATATGCATACTTTTTGTCCTTTGTTATCATTTTGTTATGTTTTTTTCTTTGTTCTTGGTGTTGTTTTTAACAATAACTTAGTAATGTTCCATTGTCAAATTGTTCTTTCAATTGACAGATTGGCAGGTACTAGAATTCCCATACTGATCAGGTGTATGAGGAGATACTTTTCACAACAACAATAATGTTACTGTATCTTTCTGTTGCTTCTTTCTCCAAATAGGAATGAAGAATAAGTGGAGTAGGTTTTTCCTTCACAAAGGCGTATGAAACCTTTAAATTTACTATAAGTGATTCTATACATTTTGCTTTTGATTGAATATTGTGTGAGGAGGTATTATTTGTTCAACATGTTATGAGACTGTCTTATTCAAGAATTGTAAGTTCTCGTGATTTATGAATATCTTTTTCTTTCCCTACTTTTTAATTCCTTGCTATATTTTCAGATGCTCTATCTTTTTCTTGTCTATTTTTTAATTCAGTGCACCTATATCGTAATTCTAATAACAAAGCATTCTAGGCTAAAACAATTTATGAATATTATCAGGCAATAACGTGTGAATAAAACATGTGATGTCATACGTAGGAAGCTTCATATGAAATTTTTGTTCCCGTTGCTTACAACAATTATTAATGGCACGAAATAATACTTACTGGCTGAGTCACGACCAGGTCACTCTCTTTAAGACGTTTCGTGGTACTGCCCTAAATGTGCAAGCAGACTATCAACCATACCGTCCCCAGGATAAAACAACTCAGAAATACACCCACCACAATGTGGCTACCAGTGTCAATTCTCGAAATTACCCACAATATGGCACCCGTACCATTTCTCTTCCCACAATACTGACTACCAGTGCCAGTTCTCGAAATGCCCACAATATGACTACCTGTGCCAATTCTTTCCCCCAATACTGACTACTAGTGTGAGTTCTCGAAATTTTCAGAATATGGCTACTTGTGTCAATTCTTTCCCCCAATATTGACTACAAGTGTCAGTTCTCGAAATTCCCACAATATGGCTGCATGTGCCATTTCTTAGTGTCACGGAAAGGAAGGGGGAGAAGTTTGTCGGAAATACATCGGCGGAAAATATGAGGGAGAAAGAAAAAGTTGAATAAAAGCGCATTCAACTTGGGGCAAGAAAATATGAAGGGAGAAGGCTTCTATTTATAATTTGAGATTTTTTCCAAGTTCCTCATCTTTCTAATGTGGGACTTGAGAGTTGTTTTTTTTTTTAAATTCTTCTATGTGGGACTTGAGAGTTGTTTTTTTCAAAACTCTTCTGTGTGGGACTTGAGAGTTGTTTTTTCAAAACTCTTATCTGTAGGACTTGAGAGTTGTTTTTTCAAAACTCTTCTATGTGGGACTTGTGTGTTTTTTATATTTCACACCCAAAAGTTCTCAGTCATGGTTTTCAACAAACCATGTTCCAACAATCTCCCACTTGAAATTAAAAAATGATTTCCGAGAATATTTGTGGTCTCAATAACATTGTGCATAAACAAGGGTGTCATGCGACTTGAACCTTTACATAGTGAATAAGATCCAGATTGTACTAGAGTGACTCGTAGTCTTGAACTCTATCTCCAGCATCAAACCACACACAACCTTTTCAAAGGTGTATTCTGTAAAGTCTGTGCGTTAAAGGTCATGACGTCTATCCTAGTATAGTGAACGCTCTAGAAATTTATGCCCTAAAATTTCATAGGAAGCGGCCCACTTCCACATTCACATAAGTGAGTGTATCAAGAGTACTCCTATAGCCTAGGTACTCCGCTCCAATTGGAGTATAGATCTCATTAAGAATTTTAACTCATCCTTACATATGCTACAGGAATCATGCTTCTCATAATTTTATAGCATGTTCATTCTCATATCACTTCTCAACTTGTTATTACTCATTGAACCTATTTCTTGAGATCTCTAGTCAGTTAGGTTGGGTTACCATCATGAGTGATCCTCGTTCTAAGGGCAATAGTCTCATACTCTTAGAAGTATTATGGACTTTCTCTCTAGCTAGTCCTTTCGTCAAAGGATCTACTAAGTTATTCTCATTGCGTACATGATCCACTCTAACAACTCATGTACAGAGTAACTCTCTAATAGTGTTGTGCTTACGACGTATTTGTCGCTTCTTACCGTTATAAAAACGGTTTTCAATTTTTTTTTGCAATAGCCGCGATACTATCACAATAGATCAACACAACTGATATATGTTTTTCCCATATGAGAGTCTCTGCAAGCAAACTTCTCAGCTAACTTGTTTCTTCATTAGTTGTTGTTAATGCTACCATCTGAACTTCCATAGTGGATTGAGATAACATAATATGTTTCTTGTTAGACTCTAGATAATTCATCTCATCATTTATGGCTTCTCGCCACAAATCAACATACAAAGAAGTCAAAAACTTCTTGGAGATTTGATGGATTATCCTCCAACATATAGACCATATAATCAGGTGTATACTCTCTAAGAATTATTGCTCTCTTACTTCTTCTAGGTTCTATTTCAAACATTTTATTTTCTATCATTATCTCTAATCACAAGTATGTGACTAGTTAAAGTGCCCCCACTATTCCTCAATTTAAAAAGGAATTTCTTCTCATTAAAGTCAACATCGTTAGACTCAATGATCATTTTGTGTTAAAGTCGTAATACTTATACGCAATACTGTTTATATCATACCCAATGAATACACATTCATAGGTTCTACTTGCCAGTTTAAAAGCTCTAGGGGCATACCTTCATAAATAATTTCATGAGCAATTCTCTTTATCTCATTGAATTGAGACTCTACTAACACATCATATTTTTTTTTCTTGACTTCCTCAATATCATATTTCTTTATTTCTCAAGTGCATACCAAATTAATTTGGCAGACATATATGGGTTGTAGTAGTTATAGAGATCATGTGACAACTCATTCAGAATGAAATTCATAAAAGTAATCATTTTCATTAATAGCTAGTTTATCCTTCTTCTTTTTTCAGCTTTCTTCAGCAACATTAGGACATTCATTTTCAAAACGTGTATAATTTTTCTCATAATGAAGAAAAATTTCATCTTATGTTGCTAACATTTGAAATTTGTCCCATCAAACCGAAATGATTTGTTCAGGTCATAGTTGTTCAGTCCAGTAATATTATCTACGAATGCCATTGCAGTAGAAACGTCTTAAAATTGTTGTTCTCATTGCTTGCAACAATTATTAATGGCACGAAATAATACTTACTGGCTGAGTCACAACTAGATTGCTATCTTTAAGACGTTTTGTGGCACTACCCTAAATGTGCAAGCAGACTATCAACCACGCTGTCCCCAGGATAAAACAGTTCATATCTCTGTTATCGAATTCTTACTGCACTGTAAGAACCAATCTCGAATATACTCACGACAATGTGGCTACCAGTGCCAATTCTCGAAATTACCCACAATATGGTTACCCGTGCCAATTCTCTTCCCACAATACTGACTACCAATGTTAGTTCTCGAAATGTCCACAATATGGCTACATGTGCCAATTCTTTCCCCCAATACTGACTACTAGTGTCAGTTCTCGAAATTTCCAGAATATGACTACCTGTGCTAATTCTTTCCCCTAATACTGACTACTAGTGTCAGTTATCAAAATTCACACAATATGGTTGTCTGTACCATTTCTTAGTGTCATAGAAAGAAAGGGGGAGAAGTTTGCCGGAAATGCATCGACGGAAAATATGAGATAGAAAAAGTTGAATAAAAGTGCATTCAACCGGAGATAGAAAAAGTTGTTTTTTTTCAAAACTCTTCTATGTGGGACTTGAGAGTTGTTTTTTCAAAACTCTTCTATGTGGGACTTGAGTGTTTTTTATATTTCACACCCAAAAATTTTCACTCATGGTTTTCAACAAACCATGTTCCAACAGAAATAGATTTGAGAGTTCTGCATTCGATGACATAAAGGAGAAATTTTAGTCCAGTTGGTTATATTCTTGCTATCTAATTATGGCAAAGTTGAAGTCATATAGTCATCATATGTACAAATTTTACCTTCTGTGGGTGAGTTGGTGAGTTAGTTTTTGAACTCTTTTCTTATCTTGTTTCTCCTTCAAAATTTAGCTAGCTACTTTACTAAGGCTTTGTTTAGAAGTTTGGTTTATGAGGAGAATGGAAGGGAATGAATAATTTTAGAAAGTCTCTCCCTTGTTTGAGAGTTGGATGAAAGAAATTGAAATGTTTTGAAGTGTTTTTAGAGCTCTCTAACACTCTTCATTTGTCTATTTTCATAGTTCATTCAATTTTGGGTTTTTTTTAAAGACAAAATGTCAAAATACTTAAATGCATTTAATAAAATTATATAATTTTTTTTACATTTATCATTGTTAATTAAAAAATAAAATAAAATCTTGAATTATTATTACTTACCTCTCTCTCATCTAAATTTTATACTTCCAAATAAAGGAAATGGTTGCCTTTTTTTCTCTTTTCCTTCCTCACCCATGCCCCTTGATACCTCTCCTTCATTCCCTCGTAACTACCAAACATATCCTAAGGGTCTATTTGCTTTTTAGTTTTTTAAGGACAATGAAGGGAATGAAAGAACTTATGCATTAATATCTTCTATTAATACAATTTTTATTATAAAAAAAAATGTTACTCACGCATAAAACTCTTCGCTTAATATACTTCAATAAAATACATGTAAGTATTGTTTGAGCATTATGTTCAACATTGAAGTAATTTATAAATGTGATTGTGGGAGTAAGATGCATATTTGGTGTGGTGAATAATGTTTTCTTGCTTCTTATTATAAAGTTAATTGTTCCATCTCAGTTCTAGAATGCATGCCATGATCGGGCGAAGAGAATGGTCGGGAAAGATAAGCATAATCCATGCATTCTCATGTCTAAGCCAGACAACCTGAGCCATCAGGTGTCGATGAGGTAGAAACGACAAGATAACACAAAACCACTTTTGACACTCTACTATTACGCTGCTTGCATAACACATGCTTCTGTTATACGTTGCATGTTATCTACACCATATTGTACCTCTCAACAATAGACATAATTGACCAATGATATAATGACACATGTCAATATGAGCGAAAACTCAATTATCCACATAGCACAGATCTACCAAAGCCACTTGACCTGGGAAAAACAACATTCATTTGTCTGGAACAGACCTGATAGTCAATTTGGTTGACCAGACTAATAGCTTCTACAAATTATAATTTATTTTGCTTCTCCATTATAACTAGGAGGTTCCCCCTGAGGTGTTTACTTAACCTTTTGAACTTACGCATTTAACTCTTTAAACCTTTTTTACTTACTCTTTTATCTTTTACTATTCTCTGATATTTTATAGGGTTAAATGTGACACATGTCAGGGCTGTAGTGACGAGATGAGATAAATTATCTCCACATACCAGGAGATACTTTATTCTCATTTTATATATCTATGTTATTTACTAACTTGACCGTCGGAGAACCTTTTCATGTACCTCTCACAATGGGTTCTAGCATCTTTCAGGTTGTACTAGAAGATTCACCTTCTCAAGATCCACCTTCTCAAGATCCAGAGAATATTGGTGTCGTCTGTAGCTTACCTATACCATGGCGACCACCCATAACCAAGCTCACCCCTTGAGCCACCTTGAAGAAGTTCCAATTAACATGTCTCCAAATGACAACTCACCTTCCCAAAATCTCCAATCGCACAAAAAACCCTCAGACCAGGCTAGTAGAACTCACAATACCAACCCATACCCTACCAAACCAACCATGGACAGTTAACCCAGATTATGAAAAGACAAGAACATATCATCCAACAACAAGTAGATATGATTCAAGAACTTCACCATTCCAAAAGAGCATCTAACTTCAGACCACCTTGACAAACCGAATGAGCAACTGAAGTCGAGTCAACAGGCGAATCTCGCCTCGTCCATCTACTCCAATCCACCCAACCCAAAACAACCTCCTACCTAAAACGACCATCCAACTCTTACCAATGAGGAGCGAAACATCCCTTTACAACTACTATCATGACATACCCTTTTTCCTACATAACTGACTTGTGCCACCAACATTAACCAATACGACAACATCATTGATCCTCATGACCACCTGGATGCCTTTAGAGCCACCATGCTCTACTAGGGAGCCTCTAATATAATCATGCGTCGAGCATTCCCACTCATATTGTAGTGTGCCACTTTACAATGGTTCACACGGCTAGATAACAACAACATTGATCACTAGGAAACATTGGCGGATAGGTTCAACGTCAGATTGATAGCTAGCAAGGTCCAACCTCGACCGTCATACACCATAGTGGGCATCAAGCATGGCCCTACATATTCCATTAGATTCTACCTGAACTGCTTCAGCAAGGAAGCAATGAAGGTGCGCACTTTGAGTCCCGACATAGCAGTATATCTTCTGGTTACTGGTCTCCAGGAAAGCCTCTTCAAGATGGAGTTAGCCAAGGACAACATTTACAATATGAAAGACATGCGAACTAGGGCCTAGTAGTTCATACACTTGGAAAAGACTTCAGACGCCCAGCCAACAACAGACTACCAACCACTCAACCACCCACAAAAAGGCAAAAAGCCCCACAAGTTGAAACATCAACGGGCTGACTTACCGAAGAGGCCAAAGTACGCAATCTACATTCCACTCAACATTAGCCGATGAAGAATCCTAGAAGAAGTCATGGTCGCTCACCTCACACCACTCCCCAAAGCGAATCCAAATCTGAAGGTTGGACTGCAAGACTGCTCCAAGTTTTACTCGGACACCGAACCAACGACTGCATGCAATTGAAGTATACCATTTAGGACCTGATTTAGGAAGGACACCTCTAGGATTTCATAGCAGAATAAACCTCACATAAGTGTTCACCTCCTCGCTGTACCACCCCACCAAGAAGACGCTCCCCACCAAGGAGTCATTCTCCTCCCTTAGAACACTGAAGATGTCCTCCGATTTGGGAGCGCTACAATCATTACTGCCATGACAACAGAAGACAATGAAGCTCGGTCAACATCAAATCCATCTCCAGAGGCTTTTCTGTGGGCGACAACTCAAGATCAGCTATGAAGAGGTATCATCGGGAGATGTTGTAGATGACATTAGAGCAAGATACGCACTAGCGCTGACAAAAGGGAGAGCCCACACATCTCATTTGATGATCGACACTCTAAAGGAGTTGTCCAGGGACATGGCGACTAGAGATGGCAAAATGGGTTGCCCGACCCATTTCGCCTGTGCCTGCAAATGTCCGCAATAGTTTAAGCGGGAGCAGGCATGCCCACATTATCTTAACATAAAAAATGGTTTGCCCTACCCATTTTAAAACGGGCTAATGGGTATACATGCATTGATAATAAATATAAAAAGAAAAAACTAATACCATAAAATAGAAGAAGAAAATTAAATAAAATAGTTTAAGAGATTTTTTTAAAAAGTACTTTGATCTTTTATGTGAAGTTGAACAAAACATACCACATTACAACTTTTTAAAGATATTAAATTACATTACATCATAATTTATTTGAGATTTTCTCCTTTTTTTTATTACATCAAGTCCGCGGGCTGCCCAATAGAAATGCTCGCGGACATTGTGGGAAAACGGGTCGGACAAATGGGCAAAAAGGCAAATTTTTGTATGCTTTGCCCGCAAAAAATTGTTGACTATGCAGGTCAGCCCGTTTTTCCATCTATAATGGCGACCTACTGATTATTACCATAAGGTAAACAACAAGAAGGTCAGCCGACTATTCGTGGAATAGGGCAATTTTTTAGACATTATGTTCCAAGACCTATTTCAAAAGATGGGGCTCTAAGAACATGACATGCTCCCCTATGATGGTCAATTGGTTGGGTTCACCGGAGAAGGAATAACCCCTAGAGTTTATGTTGAAGTTTGGGTAACAACCAGAGATATACCCCTCTTAACGACAATGAAAGCCAAATTCTTGGTTATCAACTACAAATCGATCTAAAATGCCATAATTGGCTGCCCAACCCTCAACACCATCATTGACCGCCCAACCCTCAACGTCGTCCAAGTTGTGGTGTCCGTTCTGCACATGTGTATGAAGCTCCTCTCCAGGGACCTTAAAGTCTGCACAGTCAAAGGTGATCAGTACACGGCTAGGACTTTGCTAACATGAAATTAGGAGTGTAAAAACTTCCTACGGTGTCACAAATCAGTATAAAGTAAGGGATCGTTGTACCCACAATGACTTGTTAAACTTAGTCTTTCAATAATCAAATTACTATTCTAAGCTAGTTTTTCAAATGGGTTTTCAAGGTTGTTGGTTTTGAAATTGAAATGATAAAAGTGTTGAAATTCAGAAGTGTGATTGACTCACTATTCATTTCAATAATATAGAGAGCAATAGAGCAAACAAAACAAGTACGACTCTACATAATATTGGACTTCAAAGTCACTAAAAGCTAATACTTTAGTCTATTTAGTCACTCATTAAATAAAGCCAAAACCTTATGTAATGTCCTGAAAATCATTTCGTAATTACTATATTTAATCTCTTGGAAAAATGGGTAAAAAGTTTTTTCTTTTATGTAACATATAACTTACAAATCATTTTTTCCTTTTTATCTATTATCTTTCAAGACGTCATATTTTCAAACCTTTGCGGAAATAATTTCTTAATACTTAAAATGTAATTGAACGAAATACAATTCTTTTATGAATACTTCTCATTAATCAATTCTTGAATTTGTAATACGCACATCATGGTTTAAAAAATACAAGGAGAAGTCTATTCTTCGCCCCTAACAAAGACTGAAAATACAAATAAAAATAAATTAATGTCGGGGGCGTTGGCATTACAAAAGTACCTACACATGTTCCCCATCTAAAGAAAGAAATGAGCTCCTAGACTGGTGGTACACTAGAAACCTCACTCGGGTCATCCTTGATCTCCGAGTCTGAAGAGATCTCTATAACCTCCACAGAATCCTCTAAACAAATTAACTCTACACAGTCATCCTCAACATCCTCCACCACCTCATCTGTTGTCCAATCCATCAAAGGGTCCAAGGTGTACCCCCTAGACCTCGATGAAGTAGTCATGTCTACTCCTTCCATCCCTCTTGGCGTTGAGTCAGTAGATGAGAATCCCAGTTGGGGCCAGGTCCTTCACTCTAGTAGGGTGAATGATGCTTCCCAAACTGCGTAATATGTCGGGAGATGCAACACAGAGCCATCACATATGAGATCCAATTCCAGGTCGCAGGGACCAATGTAGGTGTATTTGTTTCCTATAACGCTTCATGCCCCCTCCTAGGACATCATAAAGCGGTAGCCCCTGATCATCGCTGATCTGTCCATATAAATATGGAAGTATAAGAGTACACCAGAAAGAAAGAGAGGGAGTAAAACATCAAATGAAAAACTTATCATTAACGTCGTGGAATTACACAGAATATCACCCCAAGACAAAGAACA
>NW_017724921.1:0-1288 GCF_001865875.1 Lupinus angustifolius | reverse complement strand
ATATATATATATATGATCGATCTGTTCCAACAGAATTGTCCATTTCAGGAGGGTGTCGTATCAAATACTTTCTGGACATCCCTCTCATCGATTCTGATTGCAAAGAGGGGTTGTCAGATATCATCTAGTTTGCACTGTGAGCACTGTCCGATCCTACAGAATACCTCATCCAGGAATACACGAGACTCATCTCACCTAGACTCTTCCTCAAGACTTTACTGACGAATCATCGTCATCGACATCCTTCTCAACATCTCGGTGCTCGTTCGTCTCCCATAAATTTCCTCTCCACTACTTCATTATTCACACTGAATATGCACACTAACCGAAGTTAGCAAATTAAATCTTTTAATCCATCTTTTATAACGATATGCCCACCTAAGACATCTCTCATCGGTAATGCCTCTAGTGGGACCCGATCTTAACATTTAAACCATAGAGAATAAACATCAGCACCACTATGAACCATCGTTGAATCACCTTGGATGGCTCTCAAGCCAAGCCTCTTACGGTCAGACGATCTTGCTACATGGGCATATAATACTTCTCAACACCACTACGAACCATCGTTGAATCACCCTGGACGGCTCTCAAGCCAAGATTCTTACAGTCAAACGATCTCGACGCGTAGGCATAATATAACACTTACGGGCCTCGTCCTTAATTATTCATCTTTAGATATGGCTACTCTTCTTTATATCATTTCCAATAATTTCAAATAATTATTCATCTTTACAACATTTACTTATTGAAAGAATATCATCTCCAATAAAGGTGTTTTAGGTTTTATTGAATATGGTTGGAAGTGAATGAATTCTTGATGGCAAAAATGTCATTAGACTCTCGCACATGTGAGAGTTATCATTCAGACAACTTAAGAAGTCTTGTATGTATGGAGCTCTCTCGCTCAAGCGAGAGCTATCTTGCTCAAGTGACGGAATTGCCATTTTTATAAGACATATGTGGCTCAAGTGAGAGATGTCTCGCTAAAGCAAGAAAACAACCAGTTTTCTTTGTGCATATTTCAGCTCAAGCGAGAGGTGTCTCGCCCAAGCGAGAAAACCAATTTTCTCTGGACACTTCTCTCTCAAGCGAGAGTTGTCTTGCTCAAGCGAGAAAAACCTGAAACTTAGTTAAATTTCTTTTCTCAATGAAAAGTTTTCTCATTTATAACAAATCTTTTTAAGCCTTGATTTAACAAATATCTCATACATATAATTCTTAGAAAAGTTATTTGAGCAATATTAAACAGGAATAATCATGACATCTTCATACATAAACATAACCT
>NW_017724920.1:0-5942 GCF_001865875.1 Lupinus angustifolius | reverse complement strand
TCCTCTATTCCATGTGAGCTTAATTCGTCGGGTCTCTTCTCGAACTCTTCATATGCCAAAATCAAAATAACGCTAATTAGGTCACTTTGTTAATTATTATTCTTACAAAATAACATTTTACGCGAAAATAAAACTTCCGATCTAAAATGAACTTAGTCGTTTTTATCCATCTGATTCAAGGTTGGGTATTTCTTGAATCATCATTTATCATTGAAAGTCTTACAACACAATGACACTTTCTAAAGTAAAGTTTTAACAAAACTTATAACGGAATTATGTCATAATCTATGGATATACACGAGGTTAATTCCCAGGAAAGAGAGGTGGGTCATAAAGATACACTTAAATACCAAGTCTTTTTTTAGACAAAACTATTCTATACATGTATTTCCACTTCATTACATTTTTCCGGTAATGATAACTATTCATAAAATTTATCTTTTACAAGTAAAACATTTTTATTAAGATTAACTTTTTTTAAGTAAGAATATTAAGCTAGACTTACCATTTTAAAGTAATTCAACTTAAACAAAATCAAGACTTTTTAAGTCAATGTTACTACTTTAAAGTAAGCTAATTTAACCAAGATCAACATTTTTAAATCATTTTTATTTCTAAGACTTCATAACATTTTAGGTTTATAAATTCAAGACTTTTTAGGTCAATCTCCTCATTTAAAGTATGCTACTAAAGAAAACACAACTAATTTCATGATCATCTCAACACCTCCAAATTTTAGGATAACCTCAAGGGTTAATAGGTGTTGATTTCATAGTCATGAACTATAAATCATAAGTTAACACTTTTACTACTTTACTATCCAAAACTTCATAACACTTTAAGTTTATGAAGTCAAGACTTTAATAAATCTTATTTTATCCCAAATCCTTACTTTAACTTGGAAATCAAAGAATAACATATGCTAAACAACCTTTTACACATAATACCTTTTAAAAATGAAATTTTTTCAACAAAACTCATAAACATTTTGAACTTTCAAGAATAGATATAAACTTTTACTAAACACAATAAAGATTTCTTTGATGTTCAAATCATCCCTTTTAAACACATTCAAATATTAACAATAATTTCCAATATTTCTAAAACAAATAAACTCCTCTAACCTTATCCAAAGATATAGTTTTTCCATCTAAGAACAAAGAAGAAATTTTAAGTTTTACATAAGTCAAAAACTACACAAACGTTCATATGATTTTATTATCATCCCCTTTAGTCATGACTTACAAAATAGTTAAAAAAAAAATTTAAACTCAACTTCATGAATAACATACTAAGAGATCATGATTTTCTCATGGTGTATGTGGAGAAAAATGGAGAAGAAGAAAAAAGAAAGAATACCTTAACTTTCTTTAGGAGAATTAGTGTAAAAATGAGAGGATGGGGTGAAGTATTTATAGGAGCCTCACCCTCTCTCAAATATGATAATTAACAAGAGGCAATCTAGCTTTAGTCTAGCTTAGGTAATGTGTCTAATGGTGGTGGAGTGAGGAGATTTGGTGAGTGATGGAGTGGGGAGATTTGGTGAGTGATTTAGGGGATTATGGAAGCTTTGACTTCGCTTATTTGACAAGCCATTGACCCATTATGTGATTAATACTCCGACTTGATTAATATGACGTGATTTCACATTTGAAGTCGTGCCCGAGTATTACCGGGTAACTTTGTCCGGAAATATATGATCTACTGATTTAGGTTTTTTGTCTGAAACGTTGAAACTTGAATTTCGAGGTGAAAAATACCTAAAGATGAGTTACGGACAAAATTGGTGACTATTTTGACTAGAAATAATATTTCGAAGCCAACGGAGAAATCAGAATTCGATTCCGAGTTACGGAACTCAAAATATGGGTGAAAACTCGATAAAACGACCCGAAGTCGTCTCAAAAACTTTTATTCTCCAAAAATCTTGAAAAAATAGGGCAAGCAAAAATATTATAATATAAGACTAAAAATCAACTGGGGTTTAGCCTAAAATATTACTGATTAATTTCTATAATTAATTCATTAACAACTAATTACTTAATTAAACGTGCTCGAAAAAACAAGGTGTTTCACCTTACACAAGATCAATAATTATGATTCACATACACACGTCTATTTCTATTAATCTATATATGTGAATTGAGTTTAGTACACATCCCAATAGTATTAGTCATCAATGTCTTGGTCTATGCTAACACTTTATGAAAATAGCTCTATATTTAGCAACTACAATAATAAAATTAAGCTATATGAACCATCAAGCATGCCTTTATGTCTAGTAACCATGCCACCTAGTTTAAGAGTTTTTTAATGTTAATATGAATCTATGTCTAACAAACATATGAATATAAGAACTCATTGTAACAATTAAACATATAACTATGTCTAGTTTTATGCAGAATGAATGGATCACATGCATTGGACTATTGAACCGAAATTTTTTCACCAAGTTCTTTTCCTAAAACAAACTAAGCATTTCGTCAAACACATCGTAAGCATTATGCATAAAAAATTAATTCATAAAAATAAAATCATTTCATTCATAATCGAATTCCAAATTCATAGATGAATAACCAAACCAATCCTAGTTAGAAAGTAACCTAACTAAGCATTTTCATACAAAGCTCGATACAAGAGAAATTCAGAACTAGTAGTTCATTTAGAAGTGTAGCATTCTCCATGAACATACAAGGACTTCACTATTTGTACTTCCTAACCTTTACAGTTTAACTTAATTACATACATCATTCATTTTCGTCTAAAAGATTACACTTATTTTTTGTGCTAAAGTAATTAGTGTAATGTGTATTTATAAGTGTGCATTTGGTATTGATTAAGTTTTTAGTTTCAGTTTATAAACTATTAGATTAATTATAAATTGTGAGATTATAATCTGTTAAGATTGTAATCTATTTATGTTTGAATAGCTTAGCTGAAAACTGAATATAAACTTATTTATTTTGTTTAGGTAAAGTAGAAAGATTTTTTTACATAGTAAATTATAGAAAGGGTATGAAGTTATTTGTTTATATTATGATTATTTTGGTTGTTTTTACACTATTTTTTAAATATGCATTTTTTTAATATTTACCATCATATATATTTTTACTATAATTTTTTAATTTTTTAATATTGCATAAAAAAGATAAAAAATATATTAAAATAAAATACAATATAAAAATCAATATCAGTATTAAAAACAATATTATATACAAATAAATAGAAGTTGCTAAACTTGAATTATATCATTAACAAAATAAACAATACACAAATGTCATGTTTTAAATAAATATGGAGTTTGATGGAATAGTAAAAAAGGAGGAGAGAGATAAAGTTATGATGGGGTAAAATAGGAAGTGAATAAATTTAAGAAATAATAAACTAACACAAAATAAATCAACCCATGATTTTGGAGCTTCAACTTTTAGCTAATTTTTTTTAAAAAAAGTTGAGTTTATAATCTCATTTGATTGTCAAACATACATATTTTGCATTTCTTATTTTTTTTAAAATGGGAAAAAACTTAAAATTTTAATCCATACCAAACATGCACTAAATATAAGTAATTTGTGTATATATAAAAAAGAGATGTGTGATTTATATATTTCATTAAAACTTAAGGATATCACTATAATTTACTCCATAAGTTTTGGTAAGTATGATTCAAGCATAAAAAATAAATAATGTTTCAATTTTTTACATTTTTTATAAAGTGATACTTTATTGATAATTGATTTACAAATAATCCATATTATTTTATTAATATAATATAAGATGATTTATAGATTGCTTTGTAAGAAAGATATATTATTATTCAAAGATTTCTCATCCTCCAAGGTTTTAGATTTTTAATGGTTGACAGATTGTCAGATATAGTAATATAAATGTTACTGTTCTATACTCATTGAACACTCCTTTTTTATAGTGCCACTTTAACCCCTCCTAATTATTTTGAGGACTTATTGCTTATATATAATACATTCCAATCTGATGTATGCCTAAATGGTATGCTTAAAGATTTATTAGTTATTAAAATGATGAAACTAATATAATATCGATAATAATTATTATAGGTTGGAGATATATTAAAAAATAATTGAGGCATGGATAAATGGTGTACAATTAGAACTTACTATTAATATTAGTCATAACACACGTTATTACTTAGTCACATAATAAATTATGTGACTTAACTAACGAAAATTGACCTAGGACTAACTTTACACAAATTAAAAATGGAAAAAGAGAAAAGCAAATTTTTGCTCCATGTCAACCACCACACATATTTATGCTTTTGAGTTGAAACTAAGAAACCACAAAAATCAAAGGAAATGATGAAGCACCAAGAATAGGAAGCTAAGTGAAAAAAGTTGTGTGAACACCCAATTTTGTCCGGCCCAGAAAAAGCCTAAAAAATTATTTTATGTATTTTGATATTTTCCAAAATTTTAATATTTGATGAATAAAAATAATAAAAATATTTTTATGAATTTTTTATAATTATTTTCGAAATTTTCTAAATATAAGAAAACAAAACAAAATCAAGTTCCTAAATCTAATGATTAGGTTAACTATAAATTCGAAAAATAATAAACAAATGAAGTTCCTAAATCCAAGTGATTAGGTTAACTGAAAATTCAAAATAATGATAAATTAATATTGATTTCAAGTGGTTAGGTTGACCAAAATTTTCAAAACTAATTTAAATTCAAAAAAAAAAGTTTTTTTTTTTTTATTTTAATTTTTTGAAATTTTTAATGTATAGGAAATAATTAAATTTATTTTTGTCCATGTTTTTATAAAATTTTCGAAATAATTTAAATAAGTTAAATAATTAAATATACTAACAACCTAATTTAAATTTGAAAAAGGAATAACAGAAAATTATTTAAATAATATGAAAAGATATAGTCAAACCAGTCTGTTAAGATCCCTAAAATTAAGAGATTAAATTTATTTGAATTCGAAATTTTGTTAACCTAAATGTTAAGATTCGGTGGTTGAAAGTTCGCTATAAATAGAGCTTATAGTGAACATAAAAGTTGGACACTGTAAAACCTAAAAGAAAATCTGCCAAAAACCTACCATCACTGAGAGAGAAGAAAAAGCAATAAATTTCCTAAAGCATAGATCCAGTGTGGGCAGGCTTATTGTGCATCCAGTGCACTCGTCTCCACGCTAAGCCACCATCGTCGGATCTGCATACCTTTTTGGCTCCAAAGTTGACTCGAAGACTAGCCACCCAAGCTTCCAAATGTCACCTGGGTTTTGTGCACTGTGCCACACTGGATCCTACCTCCCTTAAGAGCAAGAGATCCAGTGGGGGTGAATCCATAACTTGCCTCCATGCATCCTCTCCTTCATCCAACCAGCTACGCCACGTGTATAAACATTTCAAACCTTCATCATGCATCCAATCACCTTCTGCCACGTGTCATGCATATCTCCAAGCTGCCACATTCTACTTCCAACCCTCACAGTGCAGATTCCTACCCATTTAATTAGGTAGGCTCATTTTTTACTCTAATTTATTCTTTGTCCATTAATTCTATATTATAATAACATTATCCAATACATAATTTTTTAAACAATTGAATAGTTTTACTAGACATAAAATTAAAAACAATGACTCATATTAAATAATTTTTTAGGATAAATAAAAAATGGTTAAATGATAAAATAAATCACTTTGAGGCATCCTTTAATTAAATCAAGTTTTATTATTGTTATTTAATAATACATAAAAAATTCTCTTTTTTATAATAAATTCGCAAACCACATCTCTACAAAAATTTAATATTTTATAAATAAAAACATGACAAATAAGCTTTTCAAAAAAATAAATTAATTTTGAGATTTAATCAAAGATGGAGAGAAGGTCGCCCTGGAGGCCTCTTTCTTCTCAGATCATCTTCGAAAGGTCGCGCTACGCCGCTTCT
>NW_017724919.1:0-35601 GCF_001865875.1 Lupinus angustifolius | reverse complement strand
ATAATGTCATATATTTTAATGAAGGGTACCGCTTAAGGCGGGCGGGTAGGGTGCTAATACCTTCCCTACCTTGTAACTGACTCCCGTACCTAGATATCAAAAATCCAAAAGCCCAAGGTAATTGGGCTTAAAAGATTTTTCTACATTTTTAACTATAAAATGTAGTGGCGATTCTAAACAAAGTCGTGCAGCCGAAAATCGGGGCGCGACAGGTTGAAATGGTGCAATGTGTTGTGGCTAGTGTTATGTCATTTTCTTGCATTGCTATGTTTGGATATATTAAGATCCATATGGAACATAATGTAGTGAAGTGGGATGGAATGTAATAAAATCACCACTCTCCTTTATTTTTATATTTTAAGATGAAATTAATGGAACAAAAGGGAATGGAATTGTGAGTTTTATAAAAAAAATTAATTCCTAATACATAACCCTTATCTCAACCCTAACCTTTATGGTTGCGAGGTTTCTGTTTGCACACAATAGTAAAAAACAAAATAAATATAGTATATTCGACAAAAATAAGAATTATAAATACTACAAAAGCTTTAGTTTGTAATTTTGTAGACTATCATTTAATTCACATATGTAAGCCTTGATTTTGTTTTCTTCGTAAGTGAGTAGTCTTTACGTTGAAAACGAGAGTTTCAAAATATTTTCATAAAGAAACTTTAGAAAAATTGTCCTATGAACAAGTCACCATAATCCAAAAGATTCACCATTAGCCTTATACCCCAAATTGGTAGGGAACAATTGGATGGAATAAGATGTGTAGTTCCATGGGCATGGGGTTCCATTGAATTCAAATTGGAGTATCCAATCAATGGAACATAACTTAACTTTATGTCACCCACTCCATTCCACCACCAATCCAAACACAGCATTAGAGTTAAATGAACAAAATGGAATTTGGGCCATGGTTTTTGAGCTGAATGTTTTTTTTTTTGTTTAAATTCAGAAATATTTATTAAACAATTATTACTAGTAATTACTAAGAATAAAACAATTATAACATGACATACTACCTGGCATGTTTATAATTCTATTGTTTTAAATTCTAGAGATTAGAGACATTCAAAATTTCGAATATTTCACTAATAAGAGAAAAAATATGAATAAAAAATAATTTGATTTTATAGATAAAGATGCCATTTATTATAATTAATATATATTTGTTTAGTTTTGAAATGTTTGCTACTAATGTACCATCATGTGATTAAAATAATGTATATCTTAATGACTTACCTATTAGACCAATAACCAACTACTTCATTATCTTTTTTATTTGGTAAGTACTACTTCATTATCTTGATGGGGTCATTCAAGGACTTGTATTTAATAACATTGTTTTCTATCACCCATCCAATAACATAACCTAATTCTCTTCAAATATTTGTAAGCTTGTGTGATTAGGTTAGTTAAATTTTCAATTTTGAGATTTGTCTCCTTTTATTATTATTGATACGAAGAACAATAGTGAAATCATATCAGCATCAAAGTATTTGATGCAACTTACATTATGTCTCAAACTGTCTCATCAAGACCACATTGGTCCACTACTGTCCACAATGACCATACAATCATGCATGAACAATGAATAAAGGGAATGCTTTAATATATATAAATATATAATGATAGTGTAAGTGTTTTTTATACTGTTAACAAATTATTAAATATTGATTTATTAACTATTATTAACTCTTAAATAAAAGTAATATAAATCAAGTATACTGATAATATAAAAAACTTTACTATCAGTACACATTTTAACTTGGAATACGAATTTATAGTTTCTGACTCAAATAAAGGGAATTGTCAACTTGTCAAAGAAATATGCTATGTATATAATTGATATCCTTGTCCCTTTTCTTTAGGGAAAGTCCTAGTTCTTTCTTTTTCTTCTACAGGACCAATGCCAATAATTCTAAAATAATCAATATTCTATTGTTTTTTAATAACTAAGACTTACCTTATGTGAATAAACTAATCACTTTTAAAAGTATATAACTATTATTAATAAATGTCACTCTTATGAATCAAACATTTAGTATTTGAGCTAATATGATATAAGAGATTTAATGAATAAAATTAAATTATTAGACTAATATTTTGTTGATATGGTTAAGTTGTCCTATTTGTTGAAACAAGTTACAAAAGTTATGGTCTATTGTTCAACTTTATCAATTTGTTTCATATATATTCCTCTATTCTTTTAGAATCATATCATAGATATTGTAGTATGGTATACCACAAAAAAGGAATTAATAGACATGACAATTTTACAATGGTAGCAACCATTTCATTTAAAAAAATGTACCGTCATTGCCACAAAAAATGACGAATCATTATCTGCTCGGTCCTTTAATGTCATGTTTACATCAAAATCAATTGAATATTCCATATCTTTCTTTTTTTTATTTGACGAGTACCATCATCATTCATAACCAGAAGTTTTCTACTAATATGCATTGATACAAGTAGGTCATTTTATCATGTGGTTTTAGATTTGAACTTGAAATTTATTTAAATGAAAAAACATGATTTAGACAAAATTATTAAGTGGTCTCACTACCAATTATTTTTTATAATCGTAAGTACTAGATTTTGACACACATTTACGTGTCCATCAACTCATATTTTTAATTCAATATAAATAAAACTTATAGAGATATAGACTAAAAAAATTTAAAATAAAATATATAAGTTATTATTACTAATAATTTTAGAGAGACTATATGAATATGATATAAAATATAAATTCTTAATAAAGGTGAATTATGAAGAAATTATAGTATAAGTATATATATGTATATTATATACTAGTGCAGTTTACTCATACACCTCAGGGGATTGGCCAGATTATTATAATTATTATATATATTTGAATTTAATTTAAATAAATTTAATTTTAAATCATAATAAATTTAAGTTTAAATCCAGAAATATATAACAAGGTTCTTCAAAAATTAAAATCAATTTAAAACCATAAGTAAAAATGTATGTAGATCAAAGGAAATAGTATTATGGTAAAACTTATAGAACGAAATAATTGTCATTATGATAAAAATTATTAATAATTGTATAAGTAATCAAATAATTGAAAATTAATATTTCCTTTTAAATTTCCATCAATTATTAGAGATTATTTTTCTGATCACCGATTGTAATAATAACTTGAATTTTAAACATATTTTGTGATGCTATTTCTTTTTATCACCTATTGATGCGTATGCATGTGAATAACTTTGAACAAATTATTTAGTTCTGTGTTTCTTGGCAATCCCTTCCATATTTTTGGCTATCCTTTCCTTCCATTATGTTATCGTCAATGATTTTTAAGATATAACTGTGAGAACATTAAAAAAAGTCTCAATTTAAACTTTTATTATAAAATTAAAAAAATGCAATGATTTTATACTCATATCAATTTTGGCATGCATCTCTTACAAAGATGCACCTTAAAAATTCATCTACTTCAAGAGCTTCTTTATGTTATGTGATTTAGTATTCTATTCATTTCACAATTATAGTGATGTGAACAACATAAGGTTTCATATAGAATAACAAGTGTAAAAGTTTAATATGAGTAAAGATTCGTCAAATTTAATATGAGTTAGTCCAAAATAATTTATTATATAATATCATATATCAACCATAAAATCATATTATAACTATATTTCTAAGTTAGGGAGTTGGCGGATCATGAAAGTGTTATCATTTCATTTTGACATATTAAAACAATATCATCCTAATTATAGCCTAAATTTTTTAAATAAAAATTTAATTATTAAAACAGAAAATATTTTTATTAGGGTGCCTCATAAGAATTTACACCACAAACCTCCTAGATACAATAGAAAAACTAAGACTATGTACTTTTTTGGTAGAAAAATATTTGATGAGTTGATTTGATTTTAATTAAAAAAGTCACATTTTGGAAAAAATATATTTTTAAATAAAATTATTTGAATTATAATCAATGAGAATGAAGTTAGAGGGAATAGACAAGCCTTAAATCACTTTCCCACTTCAAGAAATGACATAGAAAATATTAATAATCATGATCACTTTTCACTCGGAGCAAAAAGAAAGATACAATAAGCGAGTCTTTGTTTCTGGGAGGATTTATAATCGTGAGAATCACATTCTTAATAATGCTATTACAAGGAATGACATTCCTTGGTATATTAAAATATATGTTTGTTTGATATTTATATTTCTTGAGAATCATTGTTGACATTAACGAGAATAACTTGAAACTATATTTATTTATGATGTACACTCTTGGAAATAGATTGATATAGCTAAGACAACAAATTTATGTTAAATGATACTTGAATACGACTATAGAATAAAAAATTGTTTTTTAAGGTGAAAATTTTATTATAAAAAAAAGTACAACAAAAGAAACAGAAAACAACAACTCTGAGGCCTAAACCACTCCACGAGAAATACAATGGCAGACCACAAACATATAGAGCCTAAAGAGATGACTAGGAATAACAATTCAAGCAAAAAATCGGGTTAGAAACTCATTCAAACCAGGACATACAAGATCCTTTGATTTTACTTTTGATCCAAAGCCAAAACTTCAATTTTATCTCGACCAACAGCTCCTCCATACACTTCCTCTTGTATTAAAGATAATGGCATTTCTACAACTCCATAAGGACCAGATTCTAGCCATCTAAAACTGCGGGTCAATATCTTTCGCTTGACACCCCTTAATAGAATCAAGATGTTGGAACCGATGAGATTTTTTAGAGGAGGGTAACACCCCCGAAATCCCTAACTATCCATAAAGAAGTTGTCAAACTTGGTAAGAGAACTGACAAGAAAAGAAAAGATGATTTGTAGTCTCCGGAAGACTCTTGCACCAAACACAAAGAACATCATTACTAGACAAGTTACCACCCCTTGGGCTAAGTTTCACTTACTAGGAATCCTATCCAAAATAATTCTCCAAGCACATGCCCTAGTTTTAAGGAGCCCCTGAGAGTTCCAAATTGTCTTCCACAATACCTGACCCTCAACACTGACCTCTTCAACTTGCCAAATCGCGTTGTAAGCAGACTTGACATAATAACATTGAGAAGCATCGTAAGTCCAAATCCATTTATCGAAACTATCTTCTTTTAAATGTATCCTGCTCATAATACCCATCAACTTATCGATTATAGTTCTTTCCCAAATAAAAGGCTTTCTTCTCGACAATAACTACTATATCCACACTCCCTCTCTCCACACACCTAAATGTCCCATCTGAGCTCTCCTATTTGAACACATATTGTAAAGCTCATGGAATGAATCCTTCAAGGCACCAACCCCCACCTAGTGATCCTCCCAAAAACTAATAAGAAGCCCAACCCCCACCTCTTTTCTAAAGCCTCCCTAAAGTCTCCCTCCATCACTACCTGACCCCCTCACCACCCTCTTCAAATCCATCCACCAAAGAGACTCTGAAGGCCCACTAGGCTCAACCAATCTCCCAAGAGAAGCAATTTTATCCCCACGCTTGGAGTGTAAGACCTTAAACCAAATAGTATCTCTCTTAGCGAGTAACCTCCACCACCATTTACCTAGAAGAGCAAAATTGAAAGACTCTAATTGTTTCACTCCCAGGCCACCCCTATCTCGATCCTTACAAATCGAGTCTCACTTAACCCAAACTATTTTTCTGTGGCCCACTACTCATCCCCAAAGAAAATCTCTCTAAATTTTAATCAGCTCCTTAATCACAGACTGATGAGCTTTGTAGAATGAAAGCAGATAAACCGACAATGCATTAAGCACTGTTTTAATTAACACCACTCGACTGCTAAAAGAAATGAATCGACTTTCCCAAGTAGCTAACTTCTTCGACATATTGGAAACCATGACTTTCCAGACCTACTTTCTCCTATAATTTGCACCTACTGGTATACCCAAAAATTTCATAGGCTAAGAACCCCTCTTGCAATTCAGATATTCTGTCATATTGTCTACGAAACATGAAGGAATGTTGATACTAAACAAGCTACATTTGATGAAGTTATCTGTCAGACCAGAACAAGCTTCGAAAAAATTGTTATTTGATTAATTATCAAGTATTTAGTATAGTAAATCTCTTTTAGTTACTTGAACTAACCTCAAGTAGAAAAAGGAATCAATGGATTATAAGAATGAATATAACATCTATAGAAATTCAAGTATATAATTAACAAAATAGATAGTATTATATTTTTTTATAAGATCAGACAGGATTATTAACATAAATAAAAATCAAGTATTATTCTTTTAGCATAACATAGGTTGACACCATATATTATATATAAATCTAAATAAAAACAAAACATATGAATGAAACATTAATATAATTGATAAGTTATAATTTTTAGATGTGAGAATGAAACATTTCCAAACTATTTATTTAATGGGAATAAGAAAACATTGAAACATAAGAATATATTTTCCTTAGGAAAGTTTTATAACTGAAAATATTTTTTTACAACTTGAAACAAACACATTTATATATAATTCCAAACATTATTCCTAGGAATATTTTTTATAAACTGAACAGACACCCTCTAAGAATTGTGATATTCCTTTTAAATCCTAAATTAATTAAGAGATAGTTTGTATTAATCAATTTAAAAGAATTATTTTAAACTAGTTTTTTTTACTTCAAAAATTAATTCCAAAATAATTAAAAGGGTACTTTTAAATTAAATGAGAAATAAAATTAGTTTAAATAAGTTATAAAAAATAATTTTAAATAATTGATTAATAAGAAAAAAATATTTTTAAAATAATTAATTTTAAAAAAAAGGGATTAAGAGAAAATATGACATATTGATCTTGAACTATTCGTGGTCTGGAAGAGATGGTAGATGCACTAGAAATAATTACAACTATTTGAGAGGAAAGATACAATATGATCCATTTCTTAACACTCAAGAAAATATATTTAGTTAATTATTAATTAGCATTTTAAGAGAAAAATGTGATATTGACCGTGATCTATTCCTAGTCTAGAGGAGATGATAGATGCACTAGAAATAATTACAACCATTTCTTAACTCAAGTTGGGAGGAAAAATATTTCTTAACATTTGAAGATGATATATTTAAAATATTTTTAGTTAATTATAATTAGTATTTATTTAATTTTTATATTTAACTATAAAATAAAATATTAATTATTATCACTATTTATTATTAATAATATTGATTATTGTTACTGTTTTTTATATTAATAAATATTATTACTATTTTAATTATTAATATTATTGCTATTGTTACTACTAGCATATTAACATGCACTACCGTGTTTGTTAGCTTACTTTCCTATTATTTGAGATTGAATATATAGTCTTTACATGATACAAAATGTCAAATATAATAATTTATAATTGAATATTCCACTGAGTAACTTTATTTATTAAATATAAAATATTGTGTACTCAAATTTGAAATTTCTATATGTCAATTTTGTATAATTTACATTATCATATGATACTATCAATAATTTAAAATTCAAAATTAAACAATTGCAATAGTATCCAATGATATTATTAAAAAAATTTGTAATATTTATTTAATAAATCATATATTATGTAATTATTATACTTCATTATCCTATTATTGTTGAAAGAGCATAAAAATTTTGTCCAAAATTAAAGTTAAAATGATAAATAATATATCTTTAAAACCATATATTATATCAATGACGATTAATTAATAAAAGAAACACTAAATGATAAGAATTTTGAGGAAATAACATATTTGATCAAATAACAAAGAAAAAAATAATGGAACTCATATCTTGCATACTATATTTGTTAAGTATATGAATATCAACATATATTTCTTGAATTTTTTATTCTATTTAAAACTATGGAAGAACGGGTAGTGATGGATAAGCTTGGTTGGATGCAAAGCATACCCAAGTGGATATCAGAACTTGGAATGAAGTAGCATTGGTAAGACAATTTGATAGTATATAATATCATACGTTAATAACACTAGGGATAACAACGAGCATAAATAGACATAGGTAATAACCACTCGTTACTAGTTCTACAAATGGGTTGTACTAGTACCCACTTACAACTTTTTTATGGGTTTTAGCGAGTACCCCAAATAAAACAGGTACCTATCAGTATATGTTAGGTGATTTAAGAATTGAACATTTGTTCTAGGATGGTTACTTTATGATATTTTTTATATCACACACTTGTTAGTCGAAAATAAGACAACGAATTGAAAACCACATTACTTCAATAGAGTGTACAATATGCACCACCAAACTAAAACATATAAATTTAAAAGTTCAAATCCAACAAGATATTAAAGTAATTTCACATATTATAATAGATACCCACATGTACAAGTGTCACTATACATATGTCCGTTCGTATATATTGCACTTAGTTTGAAGAATTTGTTTCTAAAAGCTATAGAGTAACTAGGGGAAATTCATCCAAGGGACACTTGGGAATACAATCTAGAATAAATAGAGAAATTAGGCCAATCATGCATAAACACATGTTAAAGAAAGTCGAGGAAATGTTTTCTTTAACATCCCTTTCGTGCTACCAATAATTAATGAGATATTTCGTCATTAGTAAGAAGAGAATCATGACTCAATTTCCATAAAACAACTTTCTTTAACATCTGTCCTAATTCTAATAATATTTCATTAACTCATTTATTTATCTCATAAATAGTTCTATTATTTTCAACATCACCCCCAAAGCTATGGTCTATGAAGACAACATATATTTTCATAATTTACTTGTAAGTCTAAATTCACAAATGTCTTTATTTTTTTGTCATATAGTTAAGAACACCATGTTACCTATATGTTTGCAAAGTTAAAAACATATATAAGTAAGATTAAAATCACACATGTAACTTATACATTTATATGGCTAAGAATATATATGTTACTCATGTTTTCGCATGTTTAAAAACACACATATTACTCGTGCATTCACATGATTAAAAATACACATCTTACTCATACATTTAAGTTGTTAAGAACATATATTACCTCTACATTCGTATGAAAAGAATTAATTTTTAAGCAAAATATTTGATGAGAACATGTTAAATATGAAGTAATGTATTGTATGATTATGGAGGTGTATATGGATGGGAAATTTTTTTACACAGCCGTTGTCACGTGTCTAAAAAGAAGTTTTTTTTCTTATGTAGTTAGTGAAAATAGTTGTAATTGAGGATTGAGCAAAACTTGCTCTCCCGACAAAAAATAATTTGTCGATTATGCATAAAGCTAATTACTTCACTTTTCCAAACATATTATCATGTATCTGTTTTCTTTTCCATCCAAACACTACAAAATTCTTTCATAATTTTTAAGATTAACCTTTTATTATTATTTCCATTGATATGTTTTCGGTTAATATAAGATTAATAAATCATCTAGGTGTTGGTCTAATTATATAAGACCTTGTTAGATGATTAAAAGATTAAAGATTCAATTTCTGTAAGCGATATTTATTGATAATCCAAATGGAAGAATATTAACTCGGTAAAAATTTCCAACAAAAAGATGTCTTTCACTTAGTAGTGTCACACTGATACGGGTGGATGATACCCGAATCATAATCAACTCTGGATCTCAAAAAATATCTAACCTTTTTATTAAGAAAAAACATTCCTATATTTTATTTTATTTTATTTTTTATTATTGTTATTTACTGATTTAATAAACTAGGTTGTTACTTCCTCTCTATATGTTTCAGTGCTTTGTTATTTGTTCTCAAAGTGTGAAATTTTTTTGCGCTGTTGTTTCTTCTGTCTCTGTCTCTGGTTTTCTTTTCTTCACTGCTAAAAGCTACAACAGTTGCGGCAACAGAAGAGGAAGATAAACTCAGAAACATAGACGCATAGATAGTAACTTTAAGAGCTATAGCTACAGAAATTTGTGTGATTTGAATCAAAAAGAGAAAGGAAAAGTGGAGTAGAATAGAATAGGTGATAGACCGCAGAATCTTACAGAGTCACACACAAAAAAACACATACTTGGTTTGTGTTTTTTGTGTGTCCACTTTTCATTCGTTTGTTGTGTTTTTTTGCTTTCTGTTCTGTTGTTTTTTGCGGTCTATCTAACCCCCTTTTACTCTTCTCTTCACTTCTCACCCCTTCAAGTTTAAACCTTTCCTTCATTTTTCAACACCCCATTTTGTTTTTCAATCAAAGTTTGTGTTTTTAGCTTAATCAAATCAAGGGTCCATTGTATTTTCTTTTTTTCAATACCCCATTTTTGTTTTTTGATAAAAGTTTTTGTTTTTAGCATAATCAAATCAAAGGGGTGTTGTTGTGGCCATGGATGGTGTGAATAATAGTAATAGTAATAATATTAGGGTTGGTCCTAGTGGTGATGACCCAGTTGTTGGTGATGGTTCTTATTGGGTGGATGCATGTGATGATTTCATTGATTTTGATGTTTCATCAATTGTTGTCACATCCTCTTGTCCAGACCAGCCTGATAACTCTTCCAATCAAGATTTCTTTGGTGGTATTGATCAAATCCTGGATAGCATCAAAAATGGATGTGGCCTCCCACTTGATGATAATGTTGTTGATGTTGTTGTTCACTCTAATTCCAATTCCAATCTCACTGTACCAGCATCAACAACACCAACACCATTGTTATCTAATGATGCCTCTTCCAAGTTACAGTCTTTGACCTCAAGTGAAGATGGTTTTGTTAAGAATAATGGATTATTGGTTGGAGAGAAACATGCTAGTGATGAGAGTAGTGAGTGTAATAAGGTGTCAAACGGCGTCGAAGGGGGGATTGTGGTTGGTTATTCTGAGGAGGGTAGAGGTTTAAATAGAGGCCGCGATTTGGTAAAGGAACATGATGTTGAAGGTGGCGAAGAAAGGTACAGCAAAAGGGCTAGGCTCGGGAACTATAAGAATGAGAGGCATTATTCTGGTAGAGTGAATTATCAAGCCAAGGAGAGGGATAGGTGTTTGAGTAGAAAGAGGCCACGCGATAGGGATGAGATTGATAGGAGGGAGAGGGATAAAGATGGTGTTAGGAGAAGAGAACACTGTGGTGCAAGGAGAGATGTTAGGGATAGGGATTGGAGGGATAGAGAATCAAGGGGTTATTGGGAGAGGGACAAGTCAGGCACCAATGATATGGTCTATCGCACAGGCAGTTGGGAGGCCGATCGTACCCGGGAAGAGAATATGGCGAATGATGCGAAGCAGGAAAGTAATGTAAAGGTTGAGAAGACAGGTGAGGAGGCTAACGAGAAGGCTAAGGAGAAGGTTCCTGAGGAAAAAGCTAGACAGTATCAGTTGGATGTTCTTGAGCAGGCAAAGAACAAAAACACGATAGCTTTTCTTGAAACTGGAGCAGGGAAGACCTTAATTGCTGTTCTTCTAATTAGAAGTATACATGAGAGTTTACAAAATCAAAACAAGAAAATGCTTGCAGTATTTTTAGTTCCAAAGGTTCCACTTGTTTATCAGGTAATATAGTTTATGACAACATATTTATTTCATATGTTTTTGCTCTAGACACAATATAAGATTTATGGATTGCAACGAAAATCATGTTCATTCACTGATAAGGATTAAAGCTTGGTTGTTATTGAATGAAAACGGCGTCCATTCACTGATGTGGAAGTTGATGTAGTTCTAATTCTTTGTTTCAATTATAGCAAGCAGAAGTGATTCGTGAGCGGACTGGTTATCATGTCGGCCACTATTGTGGAGAAATGGGACAGGATTTTTGGGATGCTCGAAGGTGGCAGCGTGAATTTGACAGCAAACATGTATGTTTTGAAATTTCTATGCAGGCCTATGCTGTCACTCTTTCTTTCATCTATTTGCGTTTTAGTCAACAGAAGTAAATGTTTTCTATTGTGGCTAGTACCATGCAGCATAACATGAGTTCTGATCCTGTTAAGTTTTCTTTATATATGTCCTTATTTATCTATTCCCAAGTTCACCTCAGTTGGTAAAGCTGCGGGATATGGAGTACGAGCGCCCGGGTTCAAACCCTGGCGATTGGACTCTCCGCTCTCCTTAAAGTAAAAACTTTACCTATAAAAGAAGTCCTTAGTTATCTACATTTTCCCCAGTTAGAGTTGACTACTGGTTTAGTAGAACTTTTGTTTCTATTGCTTCAGTGCTTGATCTGGCAGCTTTTTGTGATATTTGTATTACATCAGCTATAATCTATAACCTATATGAATACTTACATGCCAACATATGGGTTTGGCCCTGTTGGTGTCTCTTAGACCTAATTTTCATAAAAAAATAGGAACTTGCAATTACTGGATAGTTCTTGAAGCTCTTCTAGTTTATTTTATATTTCTTTAATAAAAAGCAGTGTGTCAAGATGCTAGTAAATCATATATAATGTTTCCACTGCAATTACTCAGTTGGTTATTTTGTTGCTGTAGGTTTTAGTCATGACCGCTCAAATTCTTTTGAACATTTTGAGACATAGCATAATAAAAATGGAAGGAATCAATCTCCTGATTCTCGATGAGTGCCATCACGCTGTGAAGAAGCATCCGTACTCACTGGTGATGTCTGAGTTCTACCATACTACACCCAAAGAGAAGAGGCCAACTGTATTTGGAATGACGGCTTCCCCTGTTAATTTGAAAGGTAGTTACTCAAGTTCTCAATTCGATTTGGAATCCCGTACTCCTTTACTAGATATTCAATAATGTTGTATTATTATAGTAATGCAACCATTCTGCTGCTTTCATCTGTAACTCAACACTACTAATGCTTTCGGTGTATTCAGGTGTCTCCAGCCAAGTAGATTGTGCAATAAAAATTCGTAATCTTGAAAGTAAGCTAGATTCAATAGTTTGTACCATTAAAGATCGCAAGGAGCTGGAGAAACATGTGCCAATGCCCTCTGAAGTTGTGGTGGAGTATGACAAAGCGGCCAGTTTATGTTATCTACATGAGCAGATAAAGCAGATGGAAATTGAAGTTGAAGAAGCTGCAAAGTCTAGTTCAAGAAAAAGTAAATGGCAGTTTATGGGGGCTAGAGATGCTGGAGCTAAGGAAGAGCTGCGCCAAGTATACGGTGTTTCTGAAAGAACGGAAAGTGATGGAGCTGCAAACCTAATTCAGAAATTGAGAGCTATCAATTATGCACTTGGTGAACTGGGTCAGTGGTGTGCATATAAGGTACGTACTAGTTCATGGAGACTGAGGAATCATGGTTTTTTTTGGATATTTTCATAACTTTCCTATTGTCTTACAGGTAGCACAAGCTTTTTTAGCAGCTTTGCAAAATGACGAAAGGGCAAACTACCAACTTGATGTCAAGTTTCAGGAATCTTATCTTAGCAAAGTTGTCTCTCTTCTGAAATGTCAACTTTCAGAGGGTGCAGCATCAGACAAAAATGCTGGAGCTGATGACTCAGAGTGTGGTGTGGTTCAGCAAAGTGGATCTGAACCTGAAGAGATCGAAGAAGGAGAGCTTCTAGACAGTCATGGTGAGTGTGCCCGTAGAAATTTAATGTCTCAAATTGTTATGTCGGTTGAGACAATGAGTATTTGTTTATTCAAATTTGTAAATTATCCTAATAAGATGTACATTTTGAGTTTTTTCTCCTCTGAAACTTGTTAGACAACTCGAAATTTTGACAATATTTTACTTGTGAAAGAGTGATAGTGTTTTGCATTGCATATGTGCATGAACATCCAGGGCTTGTTCATACAGATCTGTATTTCTTTCTATGAACAAGTATGATGGGGAATTAGTATTGTGTAGCTTAAAATGTGCATTGTGCGTCTGGCCACTCAAAGTTCATGTTATTTTTCACACCAGAAAGCTATTTAAACCACCTATTATGTAGTTTGGTAATTTATTTAATGTAATACTTGTGTTTAGTTGTCTCTGGCGGGGAACACGTGGATGTCATAATAGGAGCTGCCGTCGCTGATGGCAAGGTGACCCCCAAGGTGCAGGCGCTGATCAAAATACTTCTCAAGTATCAGCACACTTCTGATTTCCGAGCAATTATCTTTGTTGAGCGTGTTGTGTCTGCGTTAGTTCTACCCAAGGTTGTATATAAGCATTACTATCATACTTCCTTTTGTTCCAATTAGTTGCATAATCAAGATCCTATAGCTCATTTTCTGGCAATCTTGCAGGTCTTTGATGAGCTTCCATCTCTTGGTTTTGTGAAGTGTGCAAGCTTGATTGGTCACAACAATAGTCAGGAAATGCGGACCCACCAAATGCAGGATACAATTGCTAAGTTCCGTGATGGGCGGGTAAGATCTATTTCTTTCCAGCATGGCGCCACTCTCAGTTTCCTCAAGGGGGGAGAAACATTGTGTTGTATTCTCTTGATCTCTTTCGTTTATTCATTTGTAGGTCACATTGTTAGTCGCGACTAGTGTTGCGGAAGAAGGACTTGATATCCGGCAATGCAATGTTGTTATTCGCTTTGATCTTGCAAAAACTGTTCTGGCATACATTCAGTCCAGGGGCCGTGCTAGAAAGCCTGGATCTGATTACATTCTGATGGTTGAGAGGTACTGAATATGGCTTAGTTAACTACTGTCATTTTCTTTTTAGTGTAGTTGTTTGAGTATTTTTTTTTCTGGAGATTGTAGTAAGCCTAATAGAATTGGGTTCTCTTTAGGAGGGGAATTATATCCTAGGGAGGTTTATTTCATCCCGTGCATAATCTATTTGCTTGCCACTCGTATGCATATTGTTAATTTGGTGACCTTCTTTAATGGCATTGGCTCAAATTGAGTGGTGATAGGTTCAAATTCCCTCCTCCAACCACTGGAACTAAGAAAAGCTTTTTTCTTTTTTGGGTGCTTTTAAATAATTTTTGTTATTGTCAGCATGATCTAATGGTGAAAAGTGTTTTTGGTTTTTGAACCAATAATGAATAGTACTCTGGAAGTTTCCACTTTTCCTTTTCTCCAATAAAAAGGGTGGCCCAGTGCACGAGACTCCCACTTAGTGGAATCTGAACGTGATTTTTTTGTTGGATCTGGCATTAATCAGCATTATTTCATATGATAATGAATGCTGAATAACTGAAAAGCCAACACCTGCAGGGGAAATTTGTCACATGAAGCATTCCTAAAGAATGCCAGGAACAGTGAGGAGACATTGCGCAAAGAAGCAATCCAGAGAACAGACCTTAGTCACCTGAAAGATACTTCAAGGTTAATAACAGTAGAAACCCGGCCAGGATCGGTTTACCAGGTGGAGTCAACTGGTGCAGTCGTGAGCTTGAATTCTGCTGTAGGTCTTATCCACTTTTTCTGCTCTCAGCTGCCTAGTGACAGGTGGTGTTTCTACCTGAGATTGTTGTTTTGCTTTACTAGATTTTTATTTTTTCACTTCAAATTAAGACTTATGTATCTTGTTTCTATTATCCAGGTATTCGATCCTTCGTCCCGAGTTTATTATGGAGAAGCATGAGAAACAAGGAGGTCATACTGAATATTCTTGCAAGCTTCAACTGCCGTGTAATGCGCCATTTGAAAATCTTGAGGGTCCTATCTGCTGTTCAATGCGATTGGCACAACAGGTATGCTTCCGTTAATTATATAGATAGGGTGATTCTTGGCATCTGTAAACGAGAGATATCGGTTATTAACATACTATTTTGGCGTTCTGCAGACTGTTTGTCTGGCCGCTTGCAAGAAACTACATGAGATGGGAGCATTCACTGACATGCTATTGCCTGATAAAGGAAGTGGAGGAGAAAAAGAAAAGGCCGAGCAAAATGATGAAGACGAACCACTTCCAGGGACTGCTAGACATAGGGAGTTCTATCCTGAAGGTGTTGCTGACATACTAAAGGTTGGTTCATTCTCTTAAGTTATGTGGTCTAAGCATACTGCTGTTTTTTATTTGCAAAGAAAGCTTGTGATTAATATCTTCAAATAAATGCCTTGACCTTGGAGATGGATTATTAATCGAACAAAGAAGATAGTGGATAAGTGCAATCTAAATATTTTTCCATTCTGGAAAATAACATGGATACTTCTACGGAAATGAAAGCACACCAAAACTGTAAAGTGTGTATCTGTGCTATAACAAATGGTCTTTAGTTACAAGAAGGGAATTGTTCTTAGCTTTCCGTTTTGGGCGTCAATTCTTCATTCGTCTGCCCCTAATATCCATTGTTTCTGAATGCTATCTGGACTTTCAGGGAGAATGGATCTTATCTGGAAAAGATGCTTGCAAAGACAGCAAAGTGCTGTATCTTTGTATGTATGCCTTGAAGTGTGAAAATGTAGGCGATTCAAAGGATCCGTTCTTGACTCAAGTTTCAGAGTTCGCAGTACTTTTTGGCAATGAGCTGGATGCAGAGGTAGTAACTTCTCTTTGTGTAACTGCTTCTAGTTCATTTTTGAGTATGATAAACTCATTTCCCCCGTCTGATTTTATAGGTGTTATCGATGTCAATGGATCTATTTATCGCTCGAACCGTAACTACAAAGGCATCTCTTGTCTTTAGAGGGATGGTAGATATCACCGAGAGTCAGGTTGACAAATTAAATATTGTTTTAGACGTTAATAACTGTTCCTAATTTTAGTTTCGAATGCCTGAATTAAACATTTTTTTCCTTCTTTTCTTATCATGTCATGCAGTTGGCATCCTTGAAAAGCTTTCATGTAAGGTTAATGAGCATTGTCTTGGATGTGGATGTTGAACCATCTACCACTCCTTGGGATCCTTCAAAAGCATATTTGTTTGTCCCAATGGTTGGCGATAATTCTGTAGATCCGATGAAACAAATTGACTGGCATCTGGTTGAGACAATAATTGGAGCACATGCATGGAAAAATCCACTGCAAAGAGCTCGACCGGATGTTTACCTTGGTACTAATGAGAGAACATTAGGGGGGGACAGAAGGGAGTATGGATTTGGGAAATTACGTCATGGCATGGCTTTCGGGCAAAAGTCACATCCAACCTATGGAATCAGAGGAGCGGTGGCCCAGTTCGATGTGGTGAAAGCTTCAGGATTAGTTCCTGACAGGGATGCCTTGCAAAAACAAAAGAATAATATCAATTTGACTAACAAAGGAAAATTGATGATGGCGGATACCTGTGTTGATGCAGAGGATCTAGTAGGAAAAATTGTAACTGCTGCTCACTCAGGGAAGAGGTTCTACGTTGATTCAATACGCTATGAAATGTCCGCAGAGAACTCTTTCCCTAGGAAAGAAGGTTATCTTGGTCCTCTCGAGTACAGTTCATATGCCGATTACTACAAGCAAAAGTATGGCGTCCGTTCTCTTAGATTATAATAGTCTTCCTTTTCATTTTCTATGTCTTGAAACTTCTTATCGATAACTTGCTAGCCGTGTTGCACCTCCAATGTTGTACAGGAAGAACAAGGAGCTAATCTTTAATCTGTGAAGGAACCTTTTATTGTCACCTCTTAATTATATGGGAATCATTAGTGTGCCCCATGTAGGTGACAATAGCTTGACGGATCCCTCTAGATTAGAGAAGCTTCTTGTCTCTTCTTGTGCAACAAAGGGTGCATATGGCTACTTTTTTGCATTGGTGTAGGTATGGAGTTGAATTGATTTACAAGCAGCAACCTCTTATAAGAGGGCGTGGTGTATCATACTGCAAGAATCTTCTGTCTCCTCGATTTGAACACGGTGAAGGTGTGCTTTCATGATTCCCATCCTGGAATTACTATGTTTTGAAATTTGTTAGATTCTTTATTAATGGTAAGTTTTGTTTCACTGTAGCAAATGAAGGTGAATCTGATGAGGCTCATGACAAAACTTATTACGTTTTCCTTCCTCCTGAGCTATGCCTACTACACCCACTGTCTGGATCACTTGTTCGTGGTGCTCAGAGGTTGCCTTCGATAATGAGGAGGGTTGAAAGTATGCTTCTTGCAGTTCAGCTGAGGGATATGATAAATTATCCTGTCAAGGCTTCAACGGTATTTCCGGCTCAATATAGTCACCATTTAGTTACTTTTAGCTTTAGTAGTTAACTCATGCCTTCTTCATGAACAGATCTTGGAAGCCTTGACTGCAGCATCTTGCCAAGAGACATTCTGCTATGAAAGGGCTGAGCTTCTTGGTGATGCTTACTTGAAATGGGTGGTTAGTCGGTTTCTTTTCCTAAAATATCCCCAGAAACATGAAGGCCAGCTTACAAGGATGAGGCAACAGATGGTCAGCAACATGGTATTGTATCATTTTGCATTAAGTAAAGGGCTCCAATCGTATATTCAAGCAGATCGCTTCGCCCCATCCAGATGGGCAGCTCCTGGAGTGCTACCTGTCTTCGATGAGGATACCAAGGATGGGGAGTCATCTTTATTTGACCAAGAGAAATCCATTTCCAAGACCGAGAAGATGGATTCTCACACTGATGGATATGAGGATGAAATGGAAGATGGTGAACTTGAGAGTGATTCAAGTTCTTACAGAGTTTTGTCCAGCAAAACACTCGCAGATGTTGTGGAAGCACTGATTGGCGTATATTATGTTGAAGGTGGTAAGACTGCTGCTAACCACTTCATGAGCTGGATTGGCATTCAGATAGAGTTTGATCCTGATGAGATCGAGTGTACAAGAAATCAATTTAGTATTCCAGAGGGCATATTAAGGAGTGTTGATTTTGATGGTTTGGAAGGTGCTTTGAATATCAAGTTTAAGGATAAGGGTCTGCTTATAGAAGCCATAACTCATGCCTCCAGACCATCGTCAGGAGTATCCTGTTATCAGCGGCTGGAGTTTGTCGGTGATGCAGTGCTGGACCATCTTATTACCAAGCATTTGTTTTTCACTTACACAAATCTCCCACCAGGACGTCTCACTGACCTTCGTGCTGCTGCTGTCAACAATGAAAATTTTGCACGTGTTGCCGTTAAACACAATCTCCATGTCCATCTCCGACATGGTTCCAGTGCCCTAGAGAAACAGGTCATGCCTCTTTAATGATTTAGATTTATTATTACTATCCCACCCAGTGGAAAATGTTGTCATTAATTAGGGGAACTTGCATTGACATTTCCCGAGGTTTGGCTTAATTTCATAATTACAGCAACCTCTTCCCCTGAGGTGTATGTTATCTTTATACTCACCTTGCCTAAAGGGTGATATTAAAGTTACACTGACCTCACTTAAAGGAGAGGCGAGTGTAACTTTTTAAACGAGATAGGTGCTCAGTGTAATTAAACCAAACCTCAAGGCAGGCCAGTGTAATTTGCTCTACCATTCAATTTTATTACTATTTACATGGAGATGTCTTGTGACCTATCCATCTCAAATTTCTTGAACTAAGTTGAGTGCTTTTTTGGGGTTCTCTGGACATTACAGATTAGAGAATTTGTGAAGGAAGTTCAAGATGAATTATCAAAGCCAGGGTTTAACTCCTTTGGTCTAGGAGATTGCAAAGCTCCCAAGGTCCTTGGTGACATTGTTGAGTCTATTGCTGGTGCCATCTTTCTTGACAATGGGAGGGACACTACTTCTGTTTGGAAGGTTAGTGCCTAGCTTTGAAACCGAAACCATTTCCACATATTTTTTTAGTTTAACTTTGATGCATCGTCAGTATAAAGTTTTTTCACACCATCGATCATTCACATTACCACGTGTAACTCTCGAGCTATTGTTATGAAAGTCAAATATTTCCAATGACAGGACAATACTCATTACATGATTTGCTGATAGTATAAAAATCTTTTATACCGACCCAACATTAAAATAAAATCCATATTTTTATCCAAAATTGATGGAGAATAATATTGTTGGTGTTGCAATTTCCGTAGGTTTTCCAACCACTTTTGCACCCTATGGTTACACCAGAGACTCTGCCGATGCACCCCGTGCGCGAGCTGCAAGAACGATGCCAGCAGCAGGCAGAGGGATTAGAATATAGAGCAAGTCGTGCTGGCAATTTGGCCACAGTTGAAGTATTCATTGATGGTGTTCAAGTAGGGGCTGCCCAAAATCCACAGAAGAAAATGGCACAGAAATTAGCTGCCAGAAATGCCCTTGCTGCATTGAAAGAAAAGGAAGAGATAAAAGCACAGGAGAAGAATGATGAAAATGGGAAAAAGAATGGAAGTCACACATATACAAGACAAACATTAAATGATATCTGTTTGAGAAAAAATTGGCCTATGCCATTCTACAGGTATGAAATTATCAAGTTACTTATGCAATTCATTAAGGAATAAATCTTGTGTGGGGCACAGTGCCAATTGAGCACAATCAGTAAAATGTAGGTGTAAAGAAGTTTTTGGTCCATGTAAATATGACTTTTTTTGTTTTAGTCCCTATTTAAATTGTATATTTTTTTCTTTTTACTCCCTAAAAATACCAAAAAACGATGTGCTTTAGTCCTTGGCGGGGGACTAAAACCATCGTTTTTGTACACCGTGGGATTAAAAGCATCAAAATTTAATTAGGGACTGAACCCAAATCCATCACAATTACAAGGACTAAACAAATTTTAACCCAAAAGACAACAAAACCTTGTTAAATTGTTTAAAGTTATCTTAAGATTGTGATTAGTTGTCTAATAAGCCTGTGCCTATACAAGATTCACTTTGTTGTTAAGTTTGGATAGTAGAAAAAGGGCGGCCCAATGCACGTGACTTCCACTTAGTTGGGTCTGAGGAGGGCAGATGCACACAGCCTTACCCCTCCCTACAAGCGGAGAGATTGTTTCCAGGATTTGAACTCTGAGTGTAGATAGTAATTATAGCTAAATATATGTGTGGAACTTTGCTAATGGCTTCGTTATTTTTGTATGGTTAAAATTTGTAGGTGTGTGAATGAAGGTGGTCCAGCACATGCAAAGAGGTTTACATTTGCTGTGCGTGTGAATACTACTGATAAAGGATGGACTGATGAATGTATTGGAGAGCCAATGCCAAGTGTCAAGAAAGCCAAAGACTCTGCTGCTGTTCTTCTCTTAGAACTGCTAAATAAATTATATTCATGAAAAAAGATCCAGCTCTTGTTCTTCAAATTGTATTTCCTCCATGGAAAATATATTTTATCTAGTTATTGTATTGTAGAATGTCTTAAATGATGTGAGATTTAGATATCATTATTTTGTCAATATCATATTTTATAATGTTTTTTTATCTATGTTGTTGACAACTGGGACATGATGTATGTTAAAACATTATGCTGTTTTTTTATCTATGTAGTTGACCTCACACAATGAGATTATCGGGCTTTTATCAAACTCACAATATCACATTATTAAGAACAAATCACATTGCCATTTTGTGAGGAAAATATTTGGTCCAGAGAAAGAAATTATCTATATTTCTGTAATTTCTAAAGAGCAATTAGTTTATATTTTTACTAGTCTCCTTGAAATCTTTGTTAATAGATCTCCTTGTGATATCTTTACTTAATAAATCTCCTTTAAGATAACTTTCATGCTTATTACAAAGGGGTTGATCATTCAACCAGAGACTATTTTTTATCGAAAAAAGTATATGAAAAATATGTTTTCTTTAAGAAAAAGATTTAGATAAATGTTCGTTCATACCACATATGGCAACATCAGTTTGTAAATCCTTAAATACTGTATCCAAGGTTCATAAGCAGAGGTCCCTATATAATTAATATTTTTTAATTTTTTTTTTATATTTATGATATTCTGATTACTAATAACTAATAATAGTACATTTATATAAATCTTTTAAAATAGATACGTTACTATTGTCTATAGAAATACTAGTTAAAATCAAGATCCCGATTTCAAATCTTTTATGGAATTGGTGTGGGTGTTTTTAATATGCACGTAACATGTCTATTTTCACTTTGAATTCTAGTTGTAAGAGAGGTTTGTAATATTGATGATTTTTTCTAGTAGTAGAAAAATCACTATCTACAAAAAAAATTCCTAAGTCCCATTCTAACTCAATATAACTCAAATCATATTTTATGTGTTGCAACTCTATCAATTAAGCTATCTCTTGGAATAGGAGGAATGAGGGAATGAATATATGAATATGCATCTCGACTGCCACAATCACATTTATAAGTTATTTGGATGTTCAATATAATGCTCAAACAGTACTTATATGTATTTTAATTAAGTCTATTAAGGTAAGAGTTTTAAGCTGGAGTAATAACATTATCAGTGCATTATAGTAAAATCGGTTTAATCCGACAAGTTTCGTGAGGAGCAGAATTAAAAATTAAGCAATATAGACACAAAAGAAGGGATCTAAGAAACAATAATGTGTGAAGAAAAAGAAATTGATGATGTAGGAACTATGAAGCATGGAAAGTGTAAGCTTGCTAAGCCTGTTCCAATATTATGTACGGGGTACATAAATACCTTTTTATGGAGAAGGAGAAATAGATCAATTCCATCATGGGATTGGAAGAAAAGAAATCATCACATACTTGAGTTATGATTAGTTAAGGTTTGTTTACAAGATTGATTTTTATGGAGAATAAAGAGAAATAGAAGATTTCAAAGTCATCACAAATGTGTATTTTATATTTTCAACACTCCTCACTCCCAAACCCACTCATAGAAAGTAAAGTTTGTACAGATAATGACTATATGACTTCAACTTTGTCAGAATTAGATACCAAGAATATAACCAACTGAACCCAAAATTTCTACTTTTATGTCATTGAATGTAGCACATGATAGGAAATTCAACACAATAACAATGAAAACTCTAACAGTTATATGCAACGGATAATAATTTCCTCAACTTACTAAAATCTGTGAGGGGCAATAACAAATAATGGTAGTAAGTAAGAACACACAAAAGACTTTTAATATGGAAAACCTTCTCGATGTGAGAACTAAAAACCATGGGCGCAAGCCAGTCAATCAAGCTCTACTATGATCGAAATATGAATACAAGAGTGTCTCCAAAATACAGCACAAAACGTGTTCAATAATACGACATACAATAAAACAACAAGCTTGAAAATGAGAACACGAAGTTGTAGAAAAACCAGAAAAACAACCACTGTTATGGCTCGCTTTCTACCACCTCGGACGACATCTCATCAATCTAACCGTTCAGAATGAAGTACCAGAAGCTGTGAACCCGCTGTCCAAATTTTAGGCCGATCCAATGGTGAACGAAGACACAGTCGCAAATTTCTCACAGCTGCTGTGAGTTCCTAGGGTTGAGTTCTTTCAATTTATCTATCACTTTTCTAATGCCTCTTTTTGCCTAAACTGTTTCACACACTCACCTCATTTGACCTCTATCCATTATATTAAGTGGGACAAGTGAGATTTTCTCAATTGGGTCTTTCTCCACATAGGAAGGGAGCCTAAACCCAACAAATCTTCCTCTCACAACTATGTGAAGAGAATCGCCAAACCGACGATCTCACAACAAGTTTCAAACTTGTACCTTGATAAGGCCTTAGTCATTATATCAGCATCATTATCATATGTATGAACCTTAGCCAATTCCAACAACCTAGAATCCAAAACATCACATATCTAATGATACCTCACATCAATGTGTTTGGACCTGGAATGAAAAGTTGAATTCTTCCCAAGATGAATTGCACTTTGACTATCACAAAATAACAAGTATTTGTCTTGGACAAAACCAAACTCCTGCAAGAATTTATTCACCCAAAACAATTCCTTGCATGCTTCTGTAATGACAATGAACTTTGCCTCAGTAGTGGATAATGCAACGCACTTTTGCAACCTAGGTTGCCATGCCACAACTCCCTTTCAAACTTAATCAAGTAACTTGAAATGGACTTTCTAGAATCAATGTCTCCAACTATATCAGAATCAGTATAGCCCATAAGAGTAGGTTTATCACCTTCAAAACAAAGCCTCAAACTAGCATTACCACAAAGATACCTAAAAATCCATTTCACAGCATTCCAATGCTCTCTAACTG
The DNA here is from genome assembly GCF_001865875.1 of Lupinus angustifolius. Classification (NCBI taxonomy): domain Eukaryota; kingdom Viridiplantae; phylum Streptophyta; class Magnoliopsida; order Fabales; family Fabaceae; genus Lupinus; species Lupinus angustifolius. The sequence continues at coordinate 11,719 of NW_017724919.1, read as the reverse complement.
GATTTGACCGAAATCTACTAACTATACCAACATGTGCAACATCTGGTCTTGTACATACAATTGCGTACATCAAACTGCCAACAACAGATGCATAAGGAACTGAGTGCATATCTAAATTCTCAGCTTCATTTGAAGGACACTGTTTAGCACTCAACTTAAAAATGAGTAGCAAGAGGTGTGCTTACCACCTTAGCATTTTCCATCTGGAACTTCTATAACACTCTCTTAATATAGTGTTCTTGTGACAACCAAAGTTTCCTTTATTGCCTATCTCACATGATTCTTATATCAAGAATCTGCTTAGCAACTCTCATGTCTTTCATGACAAATGACTTGCCTAATTGCTTCTTTAACCTGACAATTATGGAAATATTTTTCTCAACAATAAGCATGTTGTCAACATACAATAACAGGATGATGAAATCACCATCGACAAACTTTCTAATGAAGACACAATGATCAGAAGTAATCTTCTTGTGGCATTGCTCACACATAACACACTCAAACTTCTTCTACTATTGTCGTGGAGTCTACTTCAAACCATATAGACTCTTTCTCAGCCTACACACATAGTCTTCTTTCCCTTCAACAAGAAAACCATCAGATTGTTTCATATAAATCTCTTCATTCAAATTCCCATGAAGGAAATCAGTTTTTACATTCATTTTCACTACCTCCAAATCAAGAGTAGCAGTCAAACTCAATACAATTCTAATAGATGACATATTCACCACAGGATTAAAAATCTCACTAAAATCAACACATTTTCTCTATCTGAAACCTTTAACCACCAATTCTAGTAGAATTACTTTCTTGTTTCACCCTGTAAATCCACCTGTTTTCCAAAACCTTCTTCCCTTTTGGCAATTTGACCAAATCAAAAATGTGATTATCATGCAAGGACTTCATTTCCTCGTGCATTGCATCCAACCACTTCTTCTTTTCCCCATTCTTCATGACCTCATGATAATATTCAGGTTCTTCTCCACCTGTCACACCGACATAGTCATCAGAAGAGTACCTGCTAGATGGTTTTCTCTGACTATTAGACATTTGAAGTTGAACTTGAGGTGGTTCAGGAGCATCACCAAGATTTTATCTTGTGACATCTCATGTTCATCTTCACCAATATCAATGAGAATATCTAACTCATCTCCAAGTTGTTGACCACCAACATAATCATGTTGTTCATCATTTTGAATGTTATTCTCAATTGTATCCAAATCATGTACACGTGTCTAAAATGGATCAATATCATAAATCTATTATCTTCCTCGAGTGTAGTTTTCTTCATCTTATCAATGTCTTCAATGGTTTGATCTTCCACGAACTTCACATCACAACTTCTAAAAACATTTTTCTCAACAAGATCATACAACATGTAGCCAAATTCATCTTCACCATAACCAATAAATATGCACTGTCTTGTCTTCGCATTCAACTTGGACCTTTCATCCTTTGGAACATGCATAAATGTCTTGCACCCGAAGACTCACAAATGGTCATACCTAACATTCTTGCCAAACCAAATCTTGTCTAGCACCTCAATATTCAAAGCAAGTGTAGGACTAAGATTAATAACATGCACTGCCATGTACAAAGCCTCACCCATAAATGTTTAGGTAATTTTGCTCCAGAAAACATACACCTAACTCTTTCAATGAAAGTCCTGTTCATCCTCTCTACTAAGCCATTAAGCTGACGAGTCTTAGGAGGAGTCTTCATGTATGATACCTTGCTGTTTGTAGTAGAAATCAAACAGTTTGCAATATTCACCACCGTTGTGAGTACGAATGCATTTCAGCTTCTTTCGAGAATGTCTCTCAACCAAAACATGGAATTATTTAAATTTTTCGGGCACTTGGTCCTTTATCTTCAAAACATAGACCCAAAGCTTCTTTGAACAATCATCAATAACAATATCAAAATAAAGTGCACAACCAAATGACTTTACCTTTAATGGACCACAAACATCAGAAGGCACCAATTCAAGCAACTCTAACTTCCTTGACTGAGTTTGCGGTGCCACAAAGAAGCTCTATATCCATGGCATTAACATTTTCTTTAGCAACCAAAGCTTTTGCCCAATACAATTTAGAAATTTTCTCCCCCTAGCCACAACCAAGTTACCTCTGGTGAGTTTCCATTTTCCAGAACCAAAGTGGTTATCATGACCACCATCATCAAACATCTGCATAGAGATCAAATTGAAACGAACATCTGGAGCATGTTTAACTTCTCTCAGCAACAACTGCACTCCCATGTTAGTACGCAAACAAGTATCACCAATATCAACTACCTTTGACACACCATCATTACCCATCTTCAACACTCCAAAATCATCAGAAGTTAAGATGAGAAGAACTCATTCCTTGGTGTAACATGCAATGTAGCAATACTATCAATTATCCACACACTCTCATCTGACAAAAGATTAACAGAGTCACAGTCACGAAGAATAATAAGATCGTCACAAGTGGCAGTAGTGACACGATCATCATCACCATGATTCTTCTCGTTCTGCTTTCCCTTCTTGTCTTTGTTCTTCATTTTCCATTGAAAACAATTCTTCTGTGTGTGACCTGCTTTGTGACAATAGTGATACTCCATATTCTTGTATTTGGACTTACTTCTGCCCTTTTCTCTATCACCTTTTGGTTCCTTTCTATGACTTCTCCCCCTATTTTCAATGACAAACACCTTAGAATGAGATGAAGTACCATGTGCCTTCCTTATCTTCTCCTCAGTAAGGATACTTCCCTTTATACTCTCCAAAGAGACAATACCATCAGGGGTTGAATTTTTAATTGAAACTCGAAATGTTTTCCAAGAATCTGGTAAAGTATTCAGTAGTCATAGTCCCAACACTTCATCATCAAACTTAATACACATTCCTGATAATTGATCTAGGAGCCCTTGAAAATCATTCAATTGATTTGAAATAGAAGCTTCCTCCTTGTACATCAAATTCATCAAGGAATTCAACAAGTATAATTTATTATTCCCTAATTTAGAAGCATACAAAGATTCTATTTTCTTCCATAAATTTTTTGCATTTTCCCCATTAGCAATGTGATTGTAGACATTGTCTTCTACATATTACCGAATGAAACCACAAACTTGTTGATGTTGAAAACTCCAATCCTCATTAGACTTCGACTCTGACTTCTTAGTAGCAAACACATGAATATGCAAATTCTTCACAAATAATAAATCTTTCATTTTTCCTTTCCACAAGTGATAGTTAGTGTCATTCTATGTGTATTTGCTTCCATCATTCAAGCAAGTCAAATAACCTCAAACCAAAGAGCTCTAATGCCACGCTGATGGAAAATTCAACACAATAACAATGAAAACTCTAATAGTTATATGTCGCGGATAATAATTTCCACAACTTGCTAGAATCTATGAGGAGCAATAACAAATAATGGCAGTAAGTAAGAACACACAATAGACTGTCAACGTGGAAAACCTTCCCGATGTGAGAAGTAAAAACCACGGGCATAAGCCAATCAATCAAGCTCCACTATGATCAAAATAAGAATACAAGAGTGTATCTAAAATACAACACCGAAAGTGCTCAACAATACGGCATACAACAGGACAACAAGTTTGAAAATGAGAATACAAAGTTGTAGAAAAAACAAGAAGAACAACTACTGTTATGGCTCGTTTTGTACCACCTCGAATGAAGTCTCATTGATCCAACCGTTCAGAATGAAGTACCAGAAGCTGTGAACCTGTTGTCCAAATTTCAGTCCGATCTAACGGTGAACGAAGACGCAGTCACAAATTTCCCACAACTTCTATGAGTTCCTGTGGGTTGAGTTCTTTCAACTTCTCTCTCACTTTTCTAATGCATCTTTTTGTCTAAACTGATTTCACACACTCACCTCATCTGACGCCTATCCATTAGATTAAATGGGACAAGTGAGTTTTGCCCAATTGAATCTTTCTCCAAATAGGAAGGAAACACAACAACACACTCAAATGTATTTCATATGGAAGCTTCCTATGTAAGACATCACATGTTTTACCACACGTTCTTGCCTGTTATAACATTCACAAACTATTTTAGGCTGGAATGTTTTGTATTAAGAATTAAGATATAGGTGCAATGAATTAAAAAAAAAAGACAAGAAAAAGAGATAGCAGCAGAAAATAAAGCAAGGAATTAAGAAGTAGTGAAAGAAATAGGTATTCATAAATCAAGAGAACTTACAGTTCTTGAATAAGAAAGTCTCATAACATGTTGAACAAATAATACCTCAAACACAATATCCAATCAAAAGCATAATGTCTAGAATCACTTATAGTACATTTACAGGTTTCATATGCCTTTGTGAAGGAAAAACCTACTCCACTTATTCTTCCTATTTGGGGAATGAAGCAACAGAAAGATACAATAACATTGATGTGGAAAGCATCTCCTCATAAACTTGATCAGTATGTGAATTCTAGTACCTTCCAATCTGTCAATTGAAAGAACAATTTGACAATAGAGCGTTACTAAGTTATTGTTAAAAACAACACCAACAAGAAAGAAAAAACATCACAAATTGATAACAAAGGACAAAAAGTGTGACTATTTATAATGAATGGATTCAAAGGAAAATAACTATTTTGCATCTAAAAAAATACTTTATAAAGTGTTATAACCGAAAAGGACCATGTAGAAAAATAGAATAGAAAAAACCATAGAGGTTATTACAAGAATTAGACAAAGCCTGCATTTTTAAAAATAAACAGTAAACATTAGTGTTAAATTTTAAAATTACATTAAAAGTGATGTAAATTTGATAACAAATAAGAAGGCTTGGATAATGATTTTAGGAAGCTTAAACCTCAATATGCTAATGAATCAAACAACTCTCTATTATGATTCATGATTTCATGTTATCAATTATCTATGTAATAACATCACGGTGCAGTAAATTAATAGATAGATAGGGATTAGAAAACTCACTTTCTTTCCCTTTGAAATAGTTACTTGGGCAACATGGTTGTTGATCCAATCATTTTCTCGTACGCGATCCACAAACTCTCTTGGCATCTCATCAATGCATAAAACTTGAAGCTTCCCTAAGTGGTTGATTCCAGAGGGTACATGAATGAAATATGGGATATTGTGTAACACCAACTTTTCAAGTGATGACAGTGCTCCTTCATTGATATCGATGGAATCCAAAAAGTGCAATTCTTTGAGCACTAGTTTCCTTAGTTTCTGAAACTCTCCATTTTTGAAACGCAAAGTCTCACCCCCATATGCCATGATAAGTGATAAGGACAACAGATTTGGAAGATGTATGAGTGGTTTTAGTGGATCAGTTAAGTTGGAAAACCTCAAGGTTAATGCAACCAGATTTTGATGCTTTGGAATCCATTCTGGAAACCTCTCTAAATGTCCTTCTACATGAAGCTTTTGAAGTGCAGGAATAGGTGAAAGACAACCCAAATTAATGCTTTCATCGGCTTCAGATGCATTAATAAATAGCTTTTCAAGGTTTTGCATCTTATTTATTGAGGAACAAACACTTAAGTAGTTTTGCTCATCAAGAATCAAGCCCAAAACCCTCAACTGTTTCAACTTTTCAAGCTCTTTCCCAAGGTTACCTATTTCCACATCACGTAGGGTTTGCAGGGATTTCAAGTTTCCAACACCTTCCATGATCTGTAACCCATCAACCAAAAGATGTCTAAGCTTTGTAAGCTTGGTAATCTCTCTTGGCATCTCTTTTATATTTGTCAACTTTACATCCAAGGTCTCTAAATTTTGAAGGTTACCAATGGACTCAGGAAGAGTATGCACTCTCGTATTCTTAAAGCTTAAATACTTCAAGTAGATTAAAGTACAAAAATTTTGAGGAATATATTTCAACTGATTATTTTCAAAATCAAATATCCTTAATCGCTTGTATTTTCCAGGGATTTGCCTCACAAATTCTTTAGGCAATTCTTCTTCTTGGAAAACATAAAGTGATCTAATGAGTGAGCCTTCAATACTAGTAAGATTCCAATGATCATTGATTTTTTTTTTCTATTTGTAAGCTCAAAATCTTCCAACTACGCATTGAGAGATCGTTTTCATCATAACTAACAAAGTGGCAAATATTCATATCCTTTATTTTCTTGATGATCATATCATGTACTAGGAAATGAACACTATATGTTTTAGGTTTACCATAAATGCTAAATGAAGATATTTGCACAAGACTTCTATCCATCAACTCCTTCAAATATCCATCAACTCCTTCAAATATTGCTCTGCATCATCCTCTAAAGTTTTATGGGATTTAAATTTAACAAATCCTTCGGATATCCAATGTCTAATTAGTCTTTTGTGTTTAACTTTATAATTCTTAGGATATATTCCAAAATACAAGAGGCATGGCTTAAGATAGAGAGGCAAATCATCATAATTAAGACAAAAAATATTTGAAATACGAAATGAACACTGATTCTAATCTCGCTCAAAAATTAGACTTTTACACAAAAATTGTAATTTGGGTGAAGATTTGTCTAAAGTTAAAAGATTGCTGATAGAAACAATTGCTAGAGGTAATCCCTTACAATTTTTAAGAAGATTGGAGGATATATCCTCAAGCCATGTTGGACATTCTCCACCAGGTTCATTTCGGAATGCCTTCTTGAGAAAGAGTTCCCTAGATTGTTGAGATGATAAAGGTTGAAGGTTGAGAATATAAACAAAAGAGGATTCCTTACAAAGTTTTGCAACCTTCATGTTCCTTGTAGTAATCACTATCCTACTTTCGTTTTTGTTATCTAACACAAGTGGTTCAATCTCAGTCCAAAAGTCTTCATTCCATACATCATCAAAGAAGAAAACATACCTCTTTTGCTGCAAGTACTTTCTCACTTCTTTGACCAATGAGTCTAGACCCATTTTAGAAACCTCCTCACTTCTTTCATTGAATTTGTCCAACATGGCTCTGAGCAAACCTTGTACAGTGTATGTTTGAGACACTGTGATCCATGCATGACAATCAAAGTCTCCAATCACCTTGTTGTCATAAACTGTCTTAGCAAGTGTTGTTTTTCCTTGTCCTCTCATTCCTACCACAACTATCACAATGCGTTCTTCTCGTTTTTCTTTCAACCACCCAATCACTTTACCTCTCGGAGCTTCAAACCCTACATCATTAGCTTCATCAACATAAAGAGAATTCATTGGAAGGGCATGTTGCGGTGGGACATTTCGGCTTCCAAAACAAGATCTTTCATTAATTTGACGAAAACAAGATCCTTGTTCAAGAGGAGATTTGATTTGTAAGTCAAATCTTTCTTTGATTCGAACAATACTTGATTTAATGTCTTTAATCTTATAAGAAATTCGAAGACGAGGGGTTATAGTTTTGATGAAGTCAGTTGTAGCTGAACATCCAAGATTAGTTGGAGGTTGGATGCTCATATAATCTTCAGTAACTTCTTCTATGCGAAGAGTTGCTTCACTTAGATCCTTCACCATTCTTTTCAATCCATCATCATCTTCGTTGTATTTCCCAGCTGCTGCAGCCATTCTATCTGCATGATTGATGAAGTATTCAATGCTTTCAAGTTCTTCATTGATCACTGCAACTTCTTCGGTAACTCCTCTCAATATTTTCACAGCTTCCACTAATTGTGGAAGGAATTTTGCTACTTGGTCACACATTTTTGTTCTCTGATTTTTTGTCTACGGTGAAAGGAAAATATTCGTATGTTCTTAATTATAGCCAAAACTATAAGGTATGGACCAAAGATTGTGTTATATGTGTGGCACTTTCCTAATGACTTTCTTATTTTTGTATGCTTAAATTTATAGGTGTGTGAATTAGGGTGGTCCAGCACATGCGATGAGGTTTAATTTTTGAATGGAGATCATTTATTCTTAAATGTGTCTCATTCTTTGTCTTGGGTCAATTGAAATATTATTTTTTGTTTTAAAAATTTTCTTTTGTTAATATGACAATATTTGGTTGGTCTGAGACAAATAATGAGACATCATTGAGAATAAGAGCATTCATAGCGGTGCAACACATTTTTCATTCTTAAATAAACTTCATTGATTATTTTATATTTATTTACACTATATTTTTATTCTTAAACAATAAACCTACATGGTATCTATATTTCTATCTTATAATTTATTTTCATTTTTTATTGTTGACTCACAACTTTAAGAACAATGAGTAATTTACCATTGCGAAATAAGAACAAAAACGACTTCTTTCAAGTAGTGAACTTTGATGAAGAACATTCTTATTTCACTTTCAATGGTTTTTTGTTACTATTGTGGTGCTCTAAGTGATTAATGTCGTTAATTTTTACACCTTCCACTAATTGTGGATGGAATTTCGCTAGCTAGTCACACGTTTTTGGTCTAGTTCTGATTTTTGGAGTATGGTGAGATAGACATATTATTATGTTATTAATTCTATAGCCAAAATTATAAGGTATGGATTAAAGACCGTGTCATTCTTTAATACTAGTACATATTGAGCCAGTTGTATTTACCTAATTTATAATTAAATAAACATTATGCCCAGTCTTATGTTTTTTGGTGTATGCTGGTGAGAGGACCATATTATTATGTTCTTCATTATACTGCCAAAGTCAATGCTAAATACTAAGACGTGGCAAACATGGATAATGAGGCCCAGGCCACGTGAAAGGAATCATATCAACGCAGACAATTGAATAAGCAATCACATGGGAAACTATCATGTTTTAAAAACTAAAACCTTTTGATACCTTTCTTCTAAATATATTTTAATTTATTCATCTTCTTTTCTTCACATCTTATTTTCATAAATTTATTGCTCCATATATTTATAGTACGGGCTGTTTGAAAAAAGAGATGGGGAACACGTCACCATGTGCTTCATTAAATGATCAAAATTCCCTACTAAGGAACAAGACTTGGAGTCATTCTTTATTAGCTTTGTATTGAGAAAAAAAATAGTGAACAATTATAAATTTTGTTGAAGCAGAAGACCAATCAAGAAAATATAATAAAGAAAATGATACCGAAAATTTAATGTGGTTCGACAATTTACCTATATCCACAACCGAAAAGCAACAAAGATTATTCCACTGTGATAAAAGAGAACTACAAATGTTTCACTCACTTCCCAAAACCCAAGAACATCCAATTTCACTCTCACACAATTAGAACAAGAGAACAAGAAGAGAGAATATGCACTAAGCTAAGTATTTGGTGTGTCTTACAATGGCTTGGAGCACTCCTATTTATAGCCAAAGCTTTTGAAGATTATGTAGCCAAAGGAAAAGAGCATTGATGATGGTTTCACCATAGACACTTCTTTTTACTTTGCTAGAAATTCTCCCTTTCTTCAAGATGATTTTTAGCCACTTCTTTTTTGCTTGGCTCAAGAAAGTCTTTTCATCATCTTTTTCTTTTAGCCAATATTCAATAAATCTCCATATTGGCTAAAAGACCATCATAATTATTCTCTTGCTACTCTTTTTCATGTTCACTAGAGATTCTGAATATTAATCAAGTCCAGACAATGTCTGAACCTGGTAGTTGGAACTGGCTTCATCATCATGTCCGCCAAATTATCTGCAATGTGCATTTTCTCCACTCTAACAAACCCTCTCTCCACTATGTCTCTGATTAAGTGCATCTGAACATCAATATGCTTAGTTCTTTCATGATACAATGAATTCTTTGTTAGATGTATAGTACTTTGACTATCATGGTAGATGGTTGTTTCTTCGAGTTGTATACCCAACTCTTCAATTAGACCTTCTCCCAAATGGCTTCCTTTACAGCTTCTGTTACTGGGATGTACTCTGCTTCAGTTGTAGACAAAACAACAATTGATTGTAGTGTTGTTTTCTAACTAATAGTACAACCACACAGTGTAAAGACATATCCGGTGAGCGATCTTCGCTTATCTAGATCTCCAGCATAATCCGAGTCAACATATCCACTTGTTTTCAACATCTTTGACTTTACCATACAAAAGCCCTATATTTGTGGTACCTTTCATGTAGCACATAATCCACTTCACAGCCTTCTAGTGAACTTTACCAAGATTTGCCGTTTATCTGCTTACCACACTTACTGCATGAGCAATATCTGGTCTAGTGCATACCATGACATACATGAGACTACCAACCACACTAGCATAATGTACACTTGACATCTCCTTTTTTTTCATTCTCAGTTTGTGGACACAAGGCCATTGAAAGTTTGAAATGAGTCACAAATGGAGTAGCGATTGGTTTAGCATTTTGCATGCCAAAGCGTTCCAACACTTTCTCAATGTACTTCTTTCATGATAGAAAGAGTGTCCCCTCTTTTCTATCCTTCTGAATCTCCATTCCCATAATTTTATTTCCAGCTCCTAAGTCCCTCGTTTCAAACTCTAAGCTCAATTGAGCTTTCAAGTTTCTAATATCTAACATGTTCTTACATGTGATCAACATGTCATCAACATATAAAAGCAAATATATGAATGACTTATTTGTAAGCTTCTTTTAGTAGATGCAACTATCATGTTCACTTCTGGAATATCCATTTTCAAGCATGAAGGTGTCAAATCGTCGATACCATTGTCTAGAAGATTGCTTTAGGCCATATAAAGATTTCTTCAGCAAACAAACATGATCTTTCATCCCTTGAACTTCAAATCCTTCAGGTTGTTTCATGTAGATTTGTTCCTCCAACTCACCATGCAAGAATGTCGTTTTGACATCTAGTTGCTCAAGTTCTAGATCAAAATGAGCTACAATTGCAAGTAGGATGTGAATAGAGCTATGTTTTACCACATGAGAGAAAACTTCATTGAAATCAATGCCTTCTCTTTGTATAAAACCTTTGGCCACTAATCGCACCTTGCATCTTGCATCTTCAACCCCAGGGATTCCTTCATTCTTCTTGAAGACCCATTTGCATCCAATAATCTTTTGAGCCTTCAGACGATTCACAAGAACCCAAGTATGATTCTTATGAAGAGATTCAATTTCCTCTATCATGGCAGAAGTCCATTTGGAAGCTTCTTTGTTGTTGATAGCTTCTTCATATGACCGTGGTTCACAATTACTGATATCATCAGCAACATTTAGAGTGTATGACACCATATCAACATAGCCCTACTTTTCTGTAAGTATTATATTTATGCTTTGTCTGTCCCCAACCAACTGATAATGTTGTAATTGGGAGATATCAATATCAGTACATGCATCATGGACTTCTTCTTCTTGATCAAGTGTTTTTTTCTTTTGTTGGCTCCACCTCAAACTCCACCCTCTCCAAGATATTAGGATCTTCATTTTCACTTGATGACTTTGTATAAGGCTTTAGCATTTCAACTTCATTAAAAGTAACATCTCTACTAATAATGCATTATCTTTTCTCTGGCCACCATAACTTATATCCTTTCATACCGTCAGGATATCCAAGAAAAATGCATTTCAATGCTCTTGCATCAAGTTTTCCTTCTTTGTTATGAGCATATACATGACAACCAAATATCCTCTAATTTTCATAATTTGCCAGAATACTCGACAACATCTCTTATGAAGTTTTGAAACCAATGGTCGTTGATGGACATCTGTTGATCAAGTAACAAGCTGTACTGACAGCTTTCGTCCAAAATTCTTTTGACAATCCAGCATTTGACAACATACATCTTGTCCTTTCAAGTAAAGTTCTGTTCATTCGTTCTGCAAGTCCATTTTGTTGTGGAGT